>NW_021621323.1:851306-872255 GCF_004785775.1 Grammomys surdaster
ACACTCACCCACACTCACCCACACTCACCCACACTCACCCACACTCATCCACACTCATGAACTTGTGCTTTACCTGAAGGTAAAAAAAGGTTTTCATTTTTGTCTTGACTTGAAGGTTATAGCTCAAATTTTTCCCCAGCGGCCGCCTCCAAAAAAAAGGAATCACAATCACAAAATCCAGATAAATTACTTTTTCTAAGACGGCATTTCTACATTACTTCTTATTACTGTTATCATCATCATCTTTTTCTATTATTATATCAAATTAACTTGCTTACTAAACTGATTGATTTTTCCCCTTGCATGTATCTTCAAGCTCCATGAAATCCATTATTGTCCACTTTTGTGCAACATTGTATCCTCAGCACCAATGTCAGAGGGACTTATCTCCCTCCCTTAAAATTAACCTGACTTTCAAAATCAGTTCCTTGTTTCTGATTCTAACATTGATTTTGCAGTCAAAATAACTTCCCTCATGAGGGATGAATAAATAAGGAATATAGTCCCATGCTTTTTATGTGAAATATTGCAAGAACCATTATATTGATTTCAATTGTCTAGATTTTCTTCCTTCATGTCTTTGTGTACCTGTATTAGTCAGGTTTTCATTTCAGTGAGTAAATACCAGAAACAAGTTTAAAAAAAAAAGCAAAATATTTATTTTAGCTCATGGTTTAAGATCTCATAAAAGTCCATGGTCATTTGAATCCATCCCAGTTGACACTGTTCATCTCATAGCAACCAGGAAGGCAGCAGCCTAAGGGAAGAAGGAGTTGCTAACAGGACAGGGTTCCAAGTACCAAGTCCCTCCAACTGTCACACTGAAATTTCTAATGTTTCCTCATAGCCCATCAGTTACAAGCCCATCAATGGACACCTGGCTTTCTCACACCTCACCTCTGAACGCCGCTGTGATGGAGACCAAGCTGAAGCAGACACAACTCGGATTCACTGCACAACAACAGTCCATGACTTCAATAACTATGGATAGTTCAGGATGAGAGTGGAATTGGATTAGTTTCTGCTAGAAACTCTAAGTATTCCACAGAACATGGCTCCCCACCCCTTAGCATCCAGTTCTTTATCGCCAGCCCAACAGAGTAAAATATGCGGATGCTGTATCTTACAAATAGAGTCTTTAAGTTATTTCCTTCCGTATACTACGTGGCTTGGAATCTGGCATTCAGTATTGAGTCCTCAATATCTGTTTCAATTCTATTAAAAAAATTCATTCTTAGTCTTCTCAAATGCAATCATCCCTTGTTGTTCAACTGTAAAAGTCCTATAATGAAATTTGAGGGGCCAGTGATTTTACATCAGGCTAGAGTGGCTATATCTCAGAAGGTTCTAAAGCTTTTTCTCAGTTGGAGGGAACTTATCAATAACTGATAACTTCAGGTACAAAGAAAATTGTTACCTGTATAGATTATATGTTATATGTCAATGTCTGATGAAATCTATGGTGATCTCATTATAAAGAATACATACATGTTTAACTTTTATAGAAAATTTCTTATTTATATAATACCAAAGACTTCAAATATGTATAACCTAGCTTCAGAGAATTTCAACTATATTCTCAGTAGTTTGTGTGTGTGTGTATGTGTGTGTGTGTATGTACATGCATGTTTGTGTATGTGTTAGTACTATGTTTACAAACCTAAACTAAAACAGTAGAGACAAAAGTATTGTAAAATATGGAAAAAGGGAATATGTTAAAAGTAAGAATACTCAGTTTATGTGATGTAATCGTCATCCTAAAATTAAGATACTGGAAATACTATTATTAGTATTATAAGACTACATGATTTATCATATATTTTTAAACAAAGACTCAAATAAGACTTTTTAATAAGTAAGTTATTCCTTCAATTTAGTTAAATGTCTTAATATACATACAAATATAAGTCTTCTTTAAACTCACATGAAAGTTCAAGAGCAAAGAAAATAACAAAATTTAAAAGTAGCCTATGATAGGGTTGTCGCACATCAGAAATTGAAGGTAACTCTTGCTTCTGCCCTCTCATTCAGTTTCTATATAGAAACCAACTTCTCTGCATGTGGCCTAAATGACTGATAGATTGGATTGTTTTGATATTTACTAATTCTGTAGCAATTACTTTTTCAAGAGCATTTCAAACCCTCATGAGGAGTATCCTTTGCCTCCTACAAAATTGCAATACCTGGCTACTGTTTCTTGGCTTAAATTACTATAGTTCCTCCTTCCCTGTCATTATGGTACACAAAAGCCCTAACAATCAAATATTTTCCTATCATTCAGCACACAACTTTGTGCTGATTATTCACCTGGTAATTTCTTTATTGTGCCTTAAGTTTTAAATTTATTTCTCTTTTTGAGATTACAATGTAGTTATAACATTCCCCTTCTGTTTCCTCCCTTCAAATGTTCCACATACCCAACCTTTGTTCTTTTTTCAAAATCATCTTTTATTCATTAATTATATTATTTCTTTTAAATTACATTAGTTATATGCATATGTGTGTGTGTTGATTGTTGACCTCCTTAGTAATTATTTTAAAGCTACTACTTTTTAAAATTTAAATTATACTAAGGTATTTAAGTAGGTAGAACTCTACAAAAACTGCCATGGTATGTGTGTTTTGGATAGTCATATAGATATTAAAAACACAAATGTGACCATGTTGAACATGTTCATGCTTCAGAACTGATTTACACAGTACATCCTCTGAGTCCTTGGAATCATTGTTTATAAGAAATACATTTCCCTCAAAATCCTATTTTGTCCCATTACAACTCTGCCTTGTTCAACATTAGTTAACATTACTTCTATTGAAGACAAAACAATGCTACATATTTATGGACTTGGTGATGTTTTTACAACACTCAAATTTCTACAGACGGTTTACAATAAAAGCAAATATGTATCCAACTCTTGCTCACAGTACTGCTCTCCTGAGCTCCGGATATTTAAACTCTGAATTTATTTGTTTTCACATTTTAGATCATCACGTTTATACAGCTGGTGCTGTTATTCGAGGAAAGAGGTAACGGTGCTGATGAGCAAGAATGTAGACTGTAAACCTCTGACTTTGGATCACATCTGTGTGGATGGAGACAATGGCCTGCCTGCAGTCAATGTATTGGATAAAATGTACTGACATGAAGGACAAGATGCCCAACTGATTGGAGAAGATGGAAAGGGTATGGATCACCTCCAGCAAAGTACAGGGTTGGTTAATGTTTCCCAATGTCACCTCCCCTGCCACTGGAAACCAGGATGCTTGACACCCAGGCACCAAATTATTAAAGCTTCAAGCAGGGATACTTTCTTCTCCATGTGGGGCCTGGCTTCTCCTTGACACTTTGCTCCTATAGTCCCTTCAGGCCACTTGGCCTTTACTCTCTGCCTTTAACCTCCATAACTAATTAGATCTGGACAACTCTTCAGTGAAAATAGTTTGCTTCAAAGTTTTCATTCAGTGTTCCCTTCTGGGCATGCTTTGTCACTTCAGTCCAGCCTGCCCTTTTTACATGAAGTTTAAAAGGCTGAGCTATTTTTATAGAGGGAAAGAACCCCACACCTTTCAAGATTTACACCTACCTTGATGCTTCACATAAGGACAAAAGTGTCAAGTCTGGCAAAGGCTTCAGAAGTCATGAAATTTTTAGTATCAGAAGTTTATGGATAAACAAAATGTTCTAAGTACTCTGGTCTTATTTGAGGTAGCTAAAATTTTATGATTTGCTGTCTGGTGGCAGTTTTATTTGGAATCTAATTAAATTCAGTACTAAAACATCAAATAATGAAACCAACCAACTATCCAACCAACCAACCAAAGACTGACCAATATAGTTGGGCTTAATTATCTTCAGTAACTTTCTTTGGAAATCATATTAGACGTCAGGATTAAGCAGCATCCTTAATGTTATTTTCTATTTAGGAGAAGACAAAGGTGGAGCTGGAGACAATAGGGAGATACTTCTCAGAATATAGTCTCCATTGCTAATTTTTTTCTAAAAATAACATTTAAAAAATCTTCAGCAGTCAACTACTTTAGACCTACTCCCACATCTCACAAATAATTATACAAAGTTATTTATTTATTTAAAAACTTAACTATCAGGTGTAGAGGTTCTTGGGCTAGTCCCAGGTTGTTGGTCTTGGGGTGATGGGCTCCTCCATCACTTGGAGATGCTCAGAGAATTGTTTCTCAGTTGAGTAGTTTCCATCTAACCCTGTTTTCAGAAGTGGCCAGGGTAGCACTCTTATGCTTTGCTTTTTAGATAGAGTCTCTAAGAGGTAGCTCATTCTACCCTGGATTTCACTCTGTAACACAGACTGGTCTCCAATTGGTGATCCTCCAGCCTCAGTCTCCTGAATGATGATGGGTTTACAAAGCATGTACCATTATACCTGATTATAAGACACATTTCATTTTTATCTATCTTGTGAGGTACAACTTTTAAAATCTCATCGATGAATACTTAGGTATTAAACATTTGTGTGAGTCTCCAAGACTATTTCTATCCATAACAGAGGAGCAAGGAAAGAAATCTACATGGTTAGGCTTGGTAAAAATGACTGTGTTACACTGAACATTGCCTTCCACATCCTGAAAATGAACTTGGGAATTTTTTTCTTGTATTACTATATTTAGCAATTATAACAGGACTACCAAACATCCATAACACACTTACAAAATGCCAGATATTCCATTAAGGATGTTAAATAGACTCCCATCTACTTCCCACAATATCTCCATGGATGATACCATTATCTCTATTCTAAAGATGAAAATAGTGGCAGAGAAATTAATTAAATTGCTCAAGTATACATAGCTAATAAGCACCAGAAAAAGCCTTTGACTATCCATCATCACCTAGGCTTAAAGGAGCTCTGATATGTCATCTAGTCTGTGAAGTTGCTCATGAGGAAACCAACATATACTTATTAGTTATAGGTAAAAATAAGAGCTATTCCCCATTATCTTATAGCTATGTTTCTGAGTCTCCTCAGAGATATCAGTAATGTGTTTTTATTTTTAGTTGTATAACTTTCTAATTCCATGAACATGCTTGTATGAACTGCTTTTAGTTGCTTATCAAAGTTCATTTTGAGGATAGTGTGATAGCTCAGAAGTTAAGAATGTTTGTACCTCTTTTAGAGGAGGACAGTTCAATTCCTAGCACCCATAGTATTTAACCTATAATTGCCTATACTCTCAGCTCTATGAGATCCAGTTCTCTCTCCTGCCCTTTTAGTATACCTACACAAACACACACACACACACACACACACACACAAATGTACAAAATTACAAGCATGCACACATGTACACAAAGACACACAGACGTAATAATAATATAATAATGTTATTTTTTAAATCAAAAGGTAATAGGTATGCTACATATCAAATCACATCCACAATACAGAAAAAAATTCATAAAACATTACAGTATAGAATATGTCTAGCCACCCATAAGTCATTTGCTGCTCCACAGTTAGGTATTAACACTGGTAAAATTACCATCACTTAACTGGCAATCAACCAAGTCAACATAAAAAAAAAGTAAGGAACATGAGGTAGGGAGGATGATTTGTGGTGTGATGGGGCACTGAGGATCCAGCCCTGGCCTTTCATAATGTGGGAGGCGGACATGCTTGAACCTTTATCAAATCTCCAAAAGGAAACAGGAATTGACCGCATTTGCTAAAACAGAGGAGGTGGTGATTTGTGGGAAGGGAGAGGACAGGGCTTCTCATGGTGGGGAGGCAAAAGGCACTCATGTCTGCAAAATAGAGGTCTCTGAGCCTATGTGGCTCTTTTGAGAAAAGCACGTCCTTCCTGTCTTCCATTTCAGTAAACTTGAGGAGTGAAAACACATTTGTGAGTGCAGCGAGTTCATGACATTAGCAGCGTGTCATTTTCCCAAAGTTTGAAAGAGCAATGGATTGATTTCAAGGCTCACAGTGGGACAGGGTAAGACAGTGGGGTTCGCATGTCTTTCGGAAACAATTTAAGTTCATAGAGCTATTTCAAGGTCTCAGTGAAGAGGTGATAAACTGGTGGGTCTGGTTACACACTTCCTCCTGTGGGGATGACTTTATCCTTTTAGATAAGTCAGACTGATTTGTTGTTCTCTCAGTCTGCTTTTCTGCAAATCTACTTTAAATGAGCAGGTTGATTTCAGGGCAGGTCTCTTAACTCCCTCTTCTTCCGCTTGGGTTCAACTCAAGTTCTTGTGAAATCATTATCCTTTCTGTACCTTCAAGATGGACTGCCACAAAACCAAATTACAAAGTAAACAAAATGAAGTTAAGGATGTGTTCAAGGAAATGCTGCCTGTGGGTAAAGACTCAAACAGCCACTGTAAAATTTTCCCCCTTTTAGTATGGGCTTCCTCTAT
Organism: Grammomys surdaster; assembly: GCF_004785775.1. NCBI lineage: Eukaryota > Metazoa > Chordata > Mammalia > Rodentia > Muridae > Grammomys > Grammomys surdaster. The sequence goes on from NW_021621323.1 coordinate 857,698, forward strand.
ATCCTATACCTTTGATTCTCTGAAACACAGACCCTTAGCCAGAGAAGTAGTTTTCTCTCCCCAAACTAGAGCTACATCCAAATTAAAGCACAGTATTCTCCTTCAACAGTTGGAAGTGCAAAGAATCAAGGCAATTATTAGGGTTTGCTTGTTTCTCAGAAGTCACTGCCAATCCTTTAGTGAGAGTTCTATTTGTAAGATATGTCAAGAAAACCAAGCTCCAAGTTTTTCCCAAGCTGGAAAATCAAGTAAATATTTCTGAGTCAAAGATTCTAAACATATTCTTCTTATGCTCAATATCAGTTTATCTGTTGACTGCTGGTTCTTCCATATACTCAGTGAATAAACAGACAAATTCCATATAGCTTATTACCTACAATTCTGACCCTTTCAAGGATTACTTAAGCCAGGAAAAACAGCACCCTATATTCATTGCTACAAACCTATATAGTCCACACATCCGGAGTGCTCTCACAGGTTTATTAACTTAGAGATAGAAGATATATGCTGCTTTTATTTTCCACTCATCTACTTCTTGTTTGTGATATAACCAGATCCTCATTTTCTCAGCCCATGTGGTTGAGGCTCCCATCAGTTCCTCTCTAGTCTCTCAGCATACCAATCTTCTGACCATAATTACTGGTTCAAGATGAGCACATGACGAAAGTCTGGGCAACTCAGATAAACCTGGAATTTTGCTATACTAGGAAGGAGATGAACACTGAGGCCATGAGCTGAAAGTTGGAAGTGTAAACGTAACAATCATGAAAAAAGGCTCTTTTTATCCTACATCAGTGTGGGATATTATACTAGACAACTCTAGAGGGCACCATTCCCACTGTAGCTTGAGTTAACATCAACCCTGGAGTTAAGCACATACAGAAAGGATAACCCAACTACCTTTGCCAGCTGGTGGACCGGGCCAGGGAAACACTTGGTCTAGCAAGTGTTTTCAATCACCATAATGGTTCTTCTTGGCTGTTTCATTGTATAATGAACTGATTATTGTCTGCAGTATTTGCATTTGGTGGGGAGAGTTTCTGGCAGACAGCTGGCACCACAGGTTTGCCATGACACAAAACAGGCACAAATTGCCTGCCCTTGCTGGCCTGAGCTGTGCTTATTATTGATCCACTGGCCAAGGCACTGCAAAAGCAGGCTTCTGAAAACACAAAATGTTGTATCTCAGGATGACACAGGTCTTTGGGTGATGCGAGATTCATTGAACAAAAGATGATTTAGCAAGTGGAGTTTGTGTAACTCGAAGGTCTCTTTAAACAACATCCTTTGAGTTTGTTGCTACAGCAATATTTCACTGTAAGTTAGAAAAATCAAACTTTAAGTACTCATGTTAAGCTGAGAGCTATGTGTTTTGATAATGACTATATGAATTACAAGAAAAGGATTTGAGAGAATATCTTTTTTGATATTGTGCCCCTTCTAAAACAATGCAAGATTATTCATTAGTTATTTTGTTTGTTTCTGGTGTATCACTCCATCCAAGGCTCAGGAAATATTCACAAAGAGGGATAGAAAGAAGAGAGGATCGTGCCAATTGATAATTGATGTCTTCTGGACAGGATTCTATCACTGTGTTCATGAACTCAGTGCACAGGAGGCAATCCACATGAGACATGCTCAAGATTGTTCCCATTAACACTCATTTCATTATAGATGTGGGGGAACCCTGAGGTTCTATCAGCCACGGAGAGACTACTGGTACTTTTAAGATTCTGGGGGACATCTTTATTTTTTTCAGTGGCATAAATACTTATAATTTGCCCTAGCACCAGTGAATAAGACACATATCTGGGCAAAATTCAAACTAAACTCATTCTTTCCCTCTCCCCCTCTCCCCCTCTCCGCCTCTTCCCCTCTCCCCCTCTCCCCCTCTTCCCCTCTCCCCCTCTCCCCCTCTCCCCCTCTCCTCCTCTCCCCCTCTCTCCCTCTCCTTCATAAACCCACCATGATTCCCCATGCAACTGTTGTATCTGGAGTCAGCGAAGAGAAGATCCATTTTGAAACAGCAAATTAATACTTAATTTCTGGTGTTCAGATGTATAGATACTTTGGAGAGCTAAGTCATACTGACATAGGGACATAATTTGACTCAGAATAATTCCATATTGAATGAATGAATTTATTATCTATGTCTTCATATTAAAAAGAACAACCCCATAACTAGTTCTAGAGAGCATCCAGGAAATCTCAAGTACCCTGAGACCAATTTCAAAGGCTGATAGATTTTAAACACATGTTCCTTTTCCTTAACTCTGAGTTTGTACATGAATCTTACTTTCTTCTTCTACCTCCTCCTTGTCTTCCTCATTCTCCCATATAATATTTCTAGCATCAGTGTTTATCTTGAGGGTTCACTGAATCTCTGCATATTATATGTTCACAGCAGTCCCTGGCATGAAGTACACACTGCATAAACATCATTCTCAATTTCTCCATATCAGTGCCTTTGTCATTTTCCTGTCCCACCAAACGCTTCCATGATTTTTATTGATCATTAAAATCTTTGAACTTTAAATTAATTTAAAATCCCTTATCAGCCCAACATGACATCATCCCAACATCAAAACAGTTTTAAGTGATATAGTTTTCAATTTTCTCTAACAATTAGCACCTCATTGAATAAAAGCCACTTGAAGGTTTGACTCTATAGCGTAACTTGTAATGGCTCTTCTTTAAGTATATGCTGAAACGTAAGTGAACCTCTTTTTTGAAACAAATTAATTACTCATATATGTAGGCTTAAAATAGACATGCTTTAAATATCAACATATTTAGAAGTTATTACAAGAGAACAACAAAAAGGGAAACAACACCAAGACACAAGTTGTTTGGATGGTGAATCTTCTCTCAAGAGGTAAGCACAAGCATTCATACACAAGGCAATATTTTCCTTGTTATGTGGGGTTTAGTTGCTTTATACTAAGTGATGTTTACTCCAAGGATTTCTTCACTTTAAAGAATTTTCTGACAAGCAATTTTTCCTATCTAAATTATATGACATAATAGAATGTAGAGGGCTTTTTCTCCATTTGAAGAGAAATCAGATTTTGTTTTTAAGAGTATCCTAGAGCAAAGGTACTGAATATTCCCTCTCTGGGTTGTTAAAGGCCTGGAAATTTTCCCAGAAGAAACAAGCATCATTTACGGTATAAAAGAAGGGTAAATGTTATCTTCTATTCAATATATATATGAAGATATATATATATATATATATATATATATATATATATATATGAAGCTAAAAACACTAATCAACTTGCAATTTCTGTTTGATCCAAAATTAATTGAGTGATGAGTAGCCAGATCATATATTCTAAACTTCTGGATAAACTTTGACTCCCTAGAGCATCTAGCAGTAACAAAACAACACAACTAATCCCCATCTCCATCCTGGGTTCCCATCTCTTTCCTTCTCTTAATTTCTCTTCTCTCTTTCCCTCTTTTCTCTCTTTCCCCTCTGTCTCTCTCTGTCTCTCTCCGTCTCTCTCCATCTCTCTCCGTCTCTCTCCATCTCTCTCTCTCTGTCTCTCTCCGTCTCTCTCTCTGTCTCTCTCCGTCACTCTCCATCTCTCTCCCTCTCGTTCTCTCTCTCCCTCCCCCCCACTCTCTGTTTGTTTTTGAGACAGGGTCTTTCTGCATACCCTTGGCTGTCCTGGAACTCACAGGGTTGCCTCAGCCCACAGAGTTCCACTCATTTCTGTTTTTTCCATACTGAAATTAAAGCTGTGCCTCACAACACTCATCTAGGTCCCTCTAATTCTTAATGTTGGCTCCTATTCCAAAGATATCCTGTTTGAACAAAACATTAAACAGTACCTTAGAAATAAATCCAATTGCAACATGTGACCTGAAGACAAAGACCATAGCTGAGATTTTCACTCAGTGACAGAGCTTCACTAAGCATGTGAACAAATCCAGTCCTATACTCTGGGCTACAGTGATCTGTTGAACATTGACCAAAAGAAGGGCTTACACGTGTAAATACATTTTGCAGTTCAGAAGCATGTCCCACAGACCTAAAAGTATTTCTGAATATTGTAACTATCAAAAGAATAGGACTTTGGTTTCTGATTTTCTACCAAAAGACAGAACCTAACTTTGGAAGTTGTCAGCCAAAAAGCTCAGATGGCCTAGACTCATCTATTCCAGCCAAAAATTTGGATTATTACATCTCTGACTCAGTCTCTGTGTCCTTTAGTATTTGTGGCTTTTAGTTTGCTTTCAAATTTACTAATTCTGGAAGTTGATCGCTAAAACATACCACATTGATAGCTTAGCTATTAAATAACACTTCTCTCTCATATGTGTTATTGGATAGGTTTCATAGCTATTTTTTTTAAGGGACATGGAAAATATTTCCACTGATCCCACTGTCTCATCTCTGGGTCAGCACAGGTGTCTAATGGGTGAGTTTTCTATGCCAGGTGACCAGACAATCTACATTCTTACCATGCTAATTAAATATCCTAAATGCACATTTGGTGAACAGCCATGACATTTTTCTTATTTCCTATAGACAAATCATTGATCACTTTAATTTTTTTTTTTGTCTATCTTAAATCATCTGACTTTCCTACCTGTCCCAAATCCTGTTCCTAGGGAGACAGATTTGAGACTGGACTCTCTTCTCTTCTCCTCATCAACTCACAATACAATTCAACTCTCTTTTCAATACTTATTGTTTCAGTGTCTGGCATCTTAGTAGTGATCAAAGTTGTGTGGGCTCAGTGATGCACAGGGATACGGAAGGCATTTCCTAATATTTAAAAAAAAATGCCAACTCCATTCAAAAGCATTTCAAAGGTATGGTGTGGCTCATGATTGCAGCCACCAGAAGCCATCAGAGTAAGTTCAATCAAACTTTGTTTTTGTTTAATTAAGCTAACTTGTATCTCTGTTGAAGAAGCCAGATTCATCACAAGGTTAAGCATTCGACTCATCAGTTGATATTTAAGTAATCTCTTCACTAACCTACATCATTGTATCTTTACTAGTAGGCTAGTTCAAGCAGGGCTTCGATTCCCAGTTTGCATGTAAGGTCACCAAGGCTCTGAAAGCAATGTCACATCCCAGAGTTACACAGTGTCGAAAGAGCTGAGATCTGATAACTGCATCCTAGTACTTCACCTCCAGTCTTTTTAAAATGGTGTTTTATTGACATGTGTCGCTATTTGATATTTTATACAGCTGTTATGGTTTGTATGTGCTTGGCCCAAGGAGTGGCACTATTAGAAAATGTGGCCCCTGTTGGAGTAGGTGTGGTCTTGTTGGAGTAGGTGTGTCACTGTGGATATGGGCTTAAAGACCCTTATCCGGCTGCCTGGAAGCCAGTATTCTGCTAGCAGCCTTCAGCTGAGGATGTATAACTTTCAGCTCTGCCTGCATTATGTCTGCCTAGACACTGCCCTGCTCCTACCTTGATGATGAAGACTGACCTTCTGAACCTGTAAGCTACCCCCAATTAAATATTGTCCTTTATAGGACTTACCTTGGTCATGGTGTCTGTTCACAGCAGTAAAACCCTAACAAAGACAACGTCAAATGTTCTATATTTATTCTATAAAATGTAATTATTTCTTCTTTCAAACATTAATGCTAATTCCCAGGAAACAGAAATACACAATTAAGAGTGTGTACCTGATGCGACTCAGATCCTTGAATATTATTAGTTACACAAATATTAGTGTCCTCTTGTCTTTCCTGTTCTGATATTTATACTTTTCACATAGATTAATTTAGATCATTCTGGCAAAAACTTGTTATTTTAACCAAAGGGGTGAGGGAACCTACACTCTTTAGCTATAGTAAGCACTTAGAAGGTTTTTTTTTTTTTTTTAAGAAAAAGCTTACAGATTGTGTTAGAAATAGAATATAGATTGTACCTCTGGAAAATAATTGAGTATTATCTTCCCTAGGAATGGCTGGAAAATCCCACTGATGACAGACAAACATGTAGAATGAATAGATTCTTTCACAGAAGCATAGCATGCTGTGAAAGGAATCTAGACATTTTCTGAATGAGCCTTCGGTTTGCCGACAGCCTGCTAATAACATCAGTATGAATACCCCTTTCATGATTTAAAAACATTTGGGTGTCTAAAATAACAGTCAATGTAGTTATCTTATGTATAAAATTATAATATACCCTAAATGAGCACTTCAGTTGAACACTGAGGTATTTAGAGGCAAATTTAATAAGCTAAAAACTGTCTTCTTTCCCCATGGTCCTAGAATCTGAGTAAAATAACTGGTATTTTTTAGTGACATTTAAAAACCCATTAATTTAAAAAACAGCTTACAAACTAGGGAGATTTCAGTTTCCATTGTGATAATAAGAATTATGAATTAATTTAAAATCTTAATAAGTGTTTTAAACAACACCCCCAAATCTAGAAAGAAAAGGGGAGGGGCATAAGAACTTCACATTGCCAGCTATGGATGTGACTCAGCCCTTGCCTAGCCTGCATGAAACCCTGGATTCTACCCTAGCACCACATAAATTAGTCACGGTGGCTCATGTCTATACTGCTAGGACTCCAGAGACAAGAGGAGGCAAGAGGAGTAAGGGTTCAAAGTTGTTTTCATCTAAATAGCAAGTTTAAGGCTAGCTTTTCCTCCATATGACCCTGTGTCTAAAAGGAAAAGAAATAAAAGAGAAGAGAGGGAGGAAATAAAAGCGGAAACAATTAGCCACTGGCCACACTTAGCTCCTGACCACTGAAAACATGGAAAGTCTAAATTGAGAAGAGACAGAAGACACTCATGTTGTTCTAAAGACTTAGAACATATTTCAATATTGAATGCCTATTAAACCTATACTATAGGCAGGCAATTGTGGGACATATTTTTATTCCTAGTACTTGAGAAGCAGAGGCAGGCAGAGCTCTGAGGTTGAGGCTAGCCTCATCTACAGAATGAGTTCCAGCGTAGTCAGGGATACACAGATAAACCAAACCAACCAACCAACTAAGCAAATAAACAAACCAAAACAAAAAACTCACAATACTATTCAGACACGTTGGTTTATATTATTCCATCCCCAACTTTAATTTCTTTGTTTTTAATGTGATTATAATAAAGTTTAAACTTTTGTCATATTTTATTGTTATTAGCACTATGTGAAGAGTCTATTTGTCAGAGTTTCATTGGCACTATCTATGAAAGGCTTCTAGCACAGAGTTGATATTGGGGTGGGTGGTGGTGTATTGCCTGGATGTATGTTCCTGACTACTCACATATAGAACTTTTTTCACTAATGAACTATAAAGCTGTGCATTCCTGGCCACAGGAGGGACTTATGGCCTGGTTTCCTGTTGCCGGCTATTGCAAACAGAGTAAGGATACGCTCCAGGGCCTCTGTGATGAAGGAAGGCTTATTTGTGTTCATTTTCTGCTAATTGTTGTTTTGCTCTGTTAACCTTCTTTTGCTCACTTATGTTTGGCAGCTTGATTTGTGCCTTTCATTCTTTAGCAACAGCAAAAGCAGCAAAACTGCACCACCCATCGTGGGTGACTCCATGCAATTACTGCACAAATATTTTATCACAGTGAGACAAAGGCGCCTTAAGAAAAGCACATGAATAATTATATGAATAAAATAACCACCAGGTTGTACAAAGACTATGTAATTCAACTGAACGTGGAGTGCAAAATGGCCATTCATTTTTTTTAAAATAGGCAAATGGTTTAGGAAGGAAACTTGAGTCTTTATTTAAGCCTGCCATTTCATTGTCTGCCAGCTTATCCCAGTTACCACATTCTAAAGGTCCTATGGATCTGGGACAAAGTGAAAGGATCTAGGGCCACTCCTGGTTTGTTGTCTAATCCATTATTGTTGGGCAGAGAGTATGAAAAACAGCACATAAGGCATTGTACTGAGATACACTAAATGATTCTTAGTATGTGCTGCACTTCCAGTACTTTGGAGGCAGGAGAAGGGAAATTGTGAATTTTATGTCAGACTGGGGTATACAAAGTTTCAGGGTTATACTGTAGAGTAAGGCTTTGTCTCAAAATGCAGATACATTAATAAAAATAAAAACTATATAAATAAAGGTCATTTGACTTATATTGGATATGTTGTCTATATACACATATTGCAGTGGGATTTGGGAACATCAGAGGAAAGGATTTACAAGGAGGTGGCATTTCAATAAGGTCTTTGGTTTCTCTAGATAAATTAATTGTCATGAGTCATGTCTTGGTTTTAGTCCTCTCTATTTGATGCTCTTAACAATTCCTCAAAGGCAAGTAGTGTGAGGACATATACTCATTTTCCCGAAGTGCCTACCAGATGGCATGTCTGTGGTCCTGACATCCTGGCATCTACCGAGCACACTGGAAGTTTGTTTCAAAACCACCAACTCTGTCTGAGGCTCTCAAAGCAATTCTGTCTGTGGCTCTGGGATTCTGACATATCACGTGATTTCTTGGTCCCAGTGACAAGAAGCTGATTTCTCTGATACATTGAAACCCTGGGGTTTATTCACATGTAAGGTCTATGAAAGGTATATTTTATAATATGAGAGTCAAATCTGATTAAAAACACACCACTCAATAACAACACTTATAAACACCAACTTTCAATAGGAAACATAAAAGGAAAGTGGTTCACAGAATGAGTTTGTATCAGAGAGCCCTCCATTTCACCCTCACTGAGAGGCCTAATAATGTTGCCTGAATGACTGAAATGGAAAGCAGCTTCTAGAGACTCACCTTTTCAAAGGTGAATCTTGCTGAAGAAAAGATATTGATAGGCAGCTTATGTAAACTACAACTTCATCACCCCATGTGGTATCTCAGATGCTCACAACACATCTCCTAGCTTTAAGAAAAATTGCTTGCCCATTTTCTAATACAGGTGTATTACTAAAAGACTTGAGCAGGAGAGTATCACCAAATATCTGTCCTGTTCTCTCAGAACCATTTCCTCAAATTCTTTAGTATATATGTTATAGAAGAGGTACATTCTAGGGGAAAAAGTGTTCAAAGGGATGGGCTTTGATGTGTTTGTTTTTAGTCTGTACATTAATATTCAGTGATTGGACTTTCCACCTTCTGTAGGCACTAACTCCCTTCACGACTTTATTTCCATAGATTTTAGGGATCAAGTGCAAACTGTCATCTTGTTGAGCACTGCTACAAAACACACAGAAGAAGCACATTTAACTTCCACTGTCCACAATAGAAAGAAGAAAAATGTGTAAAAGAAAGTTGATGTTTTAATGCACCTACCATGTGCCAGGTAGTTTTTATTTGCATAAGTTATTACTGGATAAACTCAAAGACCTTTCTTTTATTGCTTAGCTTAAATACAGCCAATTAAGTCTAACCTTTTTCTCCTTAGTCAGCAAAGCTAGAAATCTAGGGATAAAATTTAATTATTTCCTCTCCATCCCCCATCATAACCATTGCATTTCAAGCCCTGTCATTTATGCCTCTGAAACTCTTCCCTTCTCTCATGCCTGCCAGCTTTCAGTTGACCACTCACAGCTTCCTTTCAATTCTCTCTGGGACGCCACCCTATATACTCATGTGTGTTGTTTTATTACAGCTCATTAGATTACCAACTATCTCTAAAATCCTTCTTTTTGCTTACTCTTTATCAGTATTATTAAACAGTATTTTTATATTTTTCTTATATGCAAAGACCTTTATTACATGGCTGAAGTTAACTCTCTACATCATTTGTAATATTTTCTTAACTCACTTTGATCAAATATGACTTTATTTCTTGGCAACGGCCTAATTTTGACCCTAATTCATGTGTTAAAATTCTCTAAGCACTCTTTTTTTTCCTTTTTCTGAGTGAAGTTTGTTTCATTCTCTCCCTTGTTTACCTTGCACAGCCTCTATTCCACTACAAGCTCCTTATGCATTTTCAATTTTAACTTACTAGAACTCAGCATCCACTAGCACAGCCTCTCTTTTGCTGCTCAAAGTATTCACCAATGACAATGATCAGTATTTTTCAAAGCATAGTAACTGTTCAACAAATACCCATTGAATTAATTCATAAACTGGAATGCAGCCTTTCCTTGTATTTTCTGTCTCAAAGGCATCTTGTCTGTTTACCCATCCTCAAGACGGGTCAAATGCTTAACATCCTTCAACTCATAAAACCTGGAACTGAGAAGCCAAGTTTTTTAAGTTCAGACTTCATTTTACAGAACCTGACCTAAGTTTGAACTCAGGTAGACTAGTCTAACAGGCTGGTTCTACCTAGCATTAGTTTCCAAATTTCCCCCCAAACAAAACCCGAGCCTAGTCCCAGTCTCTAGGTTAATCCCCAACAAAACTAGCCTCTCCAGGTTACACCCTCAATAAGACCAGCATCTCCAGGTTATTCCCCTAACAGACCTGCACCTCCAGGTTACAAGCCTAGCCTCTGCCTAACAACCACCAATGCAGAGGGGAACAGAAATTAAGGCTACGATATGATTCCCAACACAAGCCAATTATGTTAAAGGCCACAATAGCTGTCCAATTAGATGCTTGCACACTCAACCCCTCCAGCTTGCCGCTTACTATAAAGCCTTACCCCATACATATTCCTGGCTCCCTCACCAGGAAAACCATCCTGTGTGATGGTGTGTTGGATCTGAGCTAGCTGAAATTGAAAAAAGACCCTGCTGTAAGTTATATCAGATTGGCTCCTGTCTGTTTTGTTGGGAACCACTAACATTTCCCTGACATTAAAAAACTATCTGCCTTTTGAGGGTTTGATTTTTTTTTTTTTTAGTGTAATTAATCAACACCCATTCTATATCATCCTCTCATTCTATCCATTATAACATGAATTATGTTCTGCTATCCTCAGTACCTCTACTCGTCTCTTCAGCCTTGCCCATGATGGAACTTAAGACATCCTCAGTGAATTGATGGTCTAAGCAGTGTGCTAAGATGGGACAGAAACTAAGGAAAATAAGAAATGAATTTATTCAATTGATTTGGGAGTAAACTACCACTGTGTTTGAAAAGAATTGCAAATTTGTATTAACTCTTCATGCAAAAGAGAAGAGGAAAGCGTGACACACTCATGGTAGGCTAATAAGAGGACATTTGGATTCCTGCTACCAGTTAATACTTTTAGAATGGTCAATGTTAATCTTGGTTATATTTAAATGGACAAATGCTCTCTCTGAAACAAGGACTTCTAGAATGTTAAAACAGTCCTTGATATCTATGAAACTCACTAAGATAGCTTAACTTGAAAGACCTAACAAAAAACACAGGAGTGGATTGCTTCAGGCCAGCAGTGAATTCTGTGCTCCAAGACGCTGCCTCAAAAGTCAAATGTTAATTAGACAATGAAATAAACCAGACTTGGCATTAGAAAATAGACAAACATTGATTTTCTTTTCACTTTTTATTCATAAAACATGCTGCAGACAAAACAGATAAACTTTCTTGACTTACTATCTATAACCAATTTCCTTCCTTTAATGGGAATGCTTCTGAACATGGATGAAAAACCTTTATTTATGTAACCTCCCACTTGTACAGCTTCCCCAGCTACAGTAGGTTCCTTCAGTAGGTTGTTTGGTAACATTTTCCACTGATTAAATCACAGCATCGTCATAAAATAACAACAACAACCAGCCAACCAACCAACCAACCAACCAACCAACCAACCAACCATAACAACAAAAGGCAAAAGATGCATGTGTAACCATACTTCCTTGAGGAGATCTCAGAAACCCATTGTGTATAAAGTAGATCTGCCATGGATCAGCAATATCTGTGCTACCTATAGTTATGATAAAAAAAATAACTTAAGGCATTTTAGATCATTTCTGGAGGGGTGGGAGAGGATAGACATGAAAGCGGGATGGAGGTCAAATCAGGGAAAGACCTTGGCTTCTGGTTAACTGACAGAATAAGGAAGCTGAGCCTTGGTGGCTCAGAATTTCAGTGTTCCAAAGGCTGAAACAAAAGAATCCTGAGTTCAAGGTTAGCTTGCACTAGATAGGCTGACCTTGACACTCCAGAACAATAAACAAGCAAAATAAGACATAACAAAAGTGATAAGATGTGGCAGATAAAACTATTAAGAGCCAAATCCCTTCAGCATAGTTATTCCTGGTTAACAGGTTATCCCTCTTTGAATTTGGAATAACTAATGTGCCTCCTGCATTATCGTGGGAAATGGGCACAATTTTGCGACCCATTTAAAAATACTGTTATGTAGATTAAATGAGTTAATATGCACAAAACATTGGGAAACTAATCTGTGTGAGTATGTGCTCAACAGTAGCTTTTCATGGGAGTTAAGCTAAAAACCTCAGAGCTTGCAGCATAAAAAACACTTGAGAAGCTATAAATCAAATGGGTGTTTAATTCAAATTTCCACCCAGTAAAACATCTGTTCCCTTCCAAATCAACATTAAAATGCAATAACCCTTACTAGCCATCAGCAATTTATTTATGAAGACCATGTTCTGCATTTCTTAGTACATGACCGCTAGCTACATGTCTTCCAAGTTTCTGGATTGTAATTGCAACTAGCACAAGAGGCAGGGCAATTACACTGTTTTCCATGAATTGCCTCTTCAGTGAGATGCCTCCTGAAACTATTTACTAAAACAGGTAACAATCCTATCACATAATTGTGTAAAACCCAAGACACCCATGTCTGTTGTTTAATGCTAATTTCTCTGAGTTTCCTGAGAGGAATTGCTATCGACTACTTTCATTAGAAAACTATTGACCCTCCTCCAGTGGAGCATCCTGAGAAGAAATTTCCTAAATGTGCTCATATTTTATTTGTTGAACATCAAGGTGCAATATGCTTGCTGAAGGATACGGCTTATTTAATACAAAATTAAAATTTTATAGGCTACATTACCTAAAGTAAATTGCTTAATACATTGAGAAGAACAGCTGCTTTCTAAGTGTTTGGCATCCATGTATTTGAAACCTAAATTAGGTGAACCTACGGAATTCCACAGTGAGGAAGGAATGGTTGCAGTGATTTTTCCATTGTATCTTATCCTCCATCCCTCCCATAATCAGGCAAGCTGCTTTTAAGCAGGCAGGAGTTGCTGCCCTGGGTGTTGTTCCCCCCCCAGCATAGAAATTTGTTTCTTCTTCCTCCTACTTCTCCTCATTCCCCCCACCCCCCCCAACACTCCTCCTCCCTCCACCTCTCCCTGGGTTCTTCTAATTAGCTCACTGCATCCATGATCCTCCTGCCTCAGCTTCTCAAATGTTGCGATTACAAGTCTGCACTACCACACCTAACTTCAATTCTCTCACATCCTTTCCCCTTTTATTTTTGATTCATCTGCAAAACTGAGCAACAGCAAACAAACAAACAATCAAAACACAAAACACCAAAACCCACAAACTTTGTGGATAAAATGAAAAACACTTTATGGGGTTTAATGCAGATTTTCAGCTTCCACCCTATTTGAGTAATACTAAACTTTTGGGTTGTTGTTGGATTTTTTTTTCCTATTTAATATTTGTTTCACATTCTCAGTCATATCTGATGCATTCATAATAGAGATACATATAAGACATAGAGTTTAAAATAAAGCCCCAGCTAAGGTATGCTTAGTGATTTGTGAGCACAGAGGAGATTTCTGTGCGGTACTTTGAATAAAATGATTTAGAATCATTTAGATCAAGAGGACATGCATATGCAACAGAAGAATACTATCTAGATTTCAGAAAAGCTGGTGTGTGTAAGAAATGGCTTCAGATGCCAGACCCTGGTAAGATGTTTACCCTGTGCAGGGGTGAAAAAGGCAGGGGATTTTGCCAGGGAGCTTTGGACATAGGATTAGGTCAGAGCTGTGTTTTGCACTAGCACTTATGCCACAAATTTAACTGTTAGTGAATGACTAGTGAAAATCACAGTGATCTCTCATCACTCCTCAGATGCCCCTCACTATTTCTAACAGCCAGAGGGATTGTGAACACACACCCTCAGATTCTCTGAAATGCTTTGGTTTCCTTTACTATACACTGTCTCCCCAGCTCATTCCCTATCCTGAACACTTTCTTAGGCTAGTTGACTGTACTGAGGATCCTCTTCAAGTCTCCCAAGTAGCTCTGTGTGAGGAGGGATGTATCCACCTCTCTAGTATCCCTAGAGAATCTGTTCCCTACAGTTGTCTTGATATTTATTTTTCTACTTCTTTTTCTGACTATTATCTTTCTTTTTAACCTTATTTGCTAATTTGTCTTCTAAAAACATCTGGTTTTGATAAGAATAGAGCGTCAAAAATGACAAGACAGTTTTGGGGTAAAATTGCCAAAAGTTTTTATTTCTGTTTTGATTTGGCCAAAAAAGCTATAAATGCTTATTTCTTGACAGAAACCTGAGATGCCAGAAATGTTTAAGCCAAATATCTTTGGTTCTGTCAGGCCAGAGGCATGAAGGAAGGAAGGTCTGGAATGCTTATCTCTTTACCCTCAAAGGAGCACTGCTATCCAGAGACCCTACTCAGGAAGTGACTCCAATTGTGAGGCAATTGGATAAGTACCTGGGATGGAAAAAGGTGGCGTCCCTAACAGCATCCTACTTCTGG
>NW_021621323.1:872265-906630 GCF_004785775.1 Grammomys surdaster
GCTGAGCCATTCAAGATCAATGGATTTATAAAATAATTCTAGAAGCAAAATAAGTTATATTTTAATTAAGCACATCATAAATATTCTGCAGGACTTGGAATAAAAGCATAAATGGATGCCTGCATACCATATGGTTATTTCAAGTTTACAAATGAAGCTGGTAAACTGTTAGATATAATATTTGTTAGCCTGCAACTCCCAATCTTTTCATTCTTCAGGTGCTTGGTGGTGAATAGAGATGACCCATTCTCTTTAGTTTGAGGATTTTTGCCCACTCCACCCTGGTTCTCCCAGTCTAGTCTGCAGTTATGCCCATACTCCCACAAGCATATTTCCTTGTCCAGTCTACACGCCTGCTGATTTCCTTACATAGTGAATAGCAAGATTTCTCATTGGGGTTACACACAACAGTTAATAGTCCAATCAGGTCCACTTAAGCAGAGATTTAAGAGTCCTGGTGACCAACAATGTAATTCAATTCAGAAAATTGGTGGACGGAGCAGAGCTGGGGAGGAGCAAAATGAACATCCTGTAGAGGACAATGCTCAGAGCAGCGTGTCCTCTGCCTAGCTCTCAGTGCGGCACAGTGTGGCAATCAAAGTTCTTCACAGGAAGAGACAAAACAAGACAGAATGGGGATAAAATATAATGGATTACAGAAAACATAAACAAAGAATGTCAAAATACCACATCACTGCTTTGCAATCAGTTTAAAATCTCACAGTTATTTAATAAGAATAATATAATATGTTGAACTAAATACTGAAGCTTTAAACCCAGAACTTAAATCATTGTGAAATAATGTAGGAAAACAACACTGTTTCATGTTCCTAACGTACATAAAGAGCATAAGAAGCGGGCGTTTTAATAAACTTATCTTTTCTTCATCTACTTACGGTTTTTCTACAGTAGACACTCATTAACTATTCGGGTAACTCAGACAAATGACAAGCTGAACTAAATTTCATTAGAGAAAAAGAAATACAAAATAAGCAAAAGTGTTCTGATTCACCATAGAAATGCATCAAATTGGTTATGAAGGACATAATTAAAGAAAACCTGTTAAGATTCATGTAAAAGTAGAAACTAAGACACAATATTAAAAGGCCCTCTTTAAGATTCTTTAATCTCATAGTTTGTTGACAATAAAGTAATGTTCAGTTTTTAGTCTAAGAAATAAATGTTCTCATATCAGAAATCAAAGTTTACTTCATTTACCTATTAAAATTACTTTTATATTTTGTGTGAAGGAGGAACCAAATAAGTAGCATGCTGGTAAATCCATATTTATGGTAGGTTCCAAAAGGATCACCTGAGAATCAGCAATCAACTCACACCTTTAGGAGTTTCTTTAATTTCAACAAAATAGGCTTGTTTCTTTCCCTAATTCACCAGACAACCTCTTAAAATGTTGAAGTGATTCTGTAAAGTGTTTTGTTATGACCATCGTTAGCTTACGAGCATATCAGTTAGGTCTGAAATACAGTTTTAACAGAGCTCCAGGTTCCTCTCTATACATCTTTCTCTTGGCTAGTTCTTAAATGACAGGACCATTTTTACCCCTATCATTCATAATCTTGTCTCTATCCACTCTACATTAGAGAAATCCAAACACTTTAAATCTGAGCCAAAGAAGACAAAAGCAAAGGAAAAAAAAATGGGTATCAAAACAAACAAACTAAAAAGAAAAGAAAACCATACTACTATCACCAATAACAAAAAAAAACACTTTCTTCTTACCGTTGATTCCCATGAGTCCTGTAGAGCCACTGACAATTGTCCTTGCCTTGCCCATGAAAAGCTAATATCATTCTAGACTTGTAGGCCTCAATTCTGCAGAGTTACTTAACACTTGGCACCGCAGGTATAAGCAAATCACTACTCAGTAATATTCAGGGAGCGTAATCAGAGCCTTGATTATATGCGGATTGTCATAGTACTGAGGAAAAAGAAGACTAAACAATCACAAAGAGAACATGGAGGCAGGCTTATTTGGTGGGGGAGGTTGTATTTAATATTATTTTTTAAAAGCACACTTTTCAATTTTCTGCCTTATAATGAACTACAGCCAATTACTTTCCCTCCGCTCTGATAAAAAGAGCTGTCCAACTGCTCAACATTTGCTTTACTAATTGAATGATCAATTATTCAAATAAATAATTCTGCTATCAAGCTCCTGGAAACCCTTGATGTGTTTTCTAGCCACAGATTCAGCAGAGTATATAGCAACGGAGACCAAATCCAGATAGAATTCTGAAATATTCGCAGAAAATACCTCTAATTGGGAGATAATTTATAGCAACTGGAACTGCTGCTCTGGCATCTCTGTGGATTCAAATCTTTCTCAGAGATGGCTCACCTCACCGTCTCATAGTCTATGTTGTTGCTGATTAATTCACCGGCAAGTATCACTGTATTCCTTAAGAACATGTACTTTGTTAGGTAATGGGTTTTAATGATTAGCCTAAACGTATTCATTCCATGCCAGCAAAGAAAAACCTCTCCTAAGTTATCTCAGCCCCATGAGGACTTTGTGTAGAATGGGGGTCTGTGGCGACAGGGGAATTCTCAGCTGACAGACAGCAGATGTGCTCTGTATTCATGTCCTACATTTAGATGGATTAATAGTAACTGAAGGTCATGCTATAGATTTGCTCTTTTAGAGACAAAATAAGTTTTGAAAGACTGACTGTGTGCATAAGCAGATACTGGCCATATAGTGTTTGTAGGTAACATTCAGAAGGACTTTCAGCAGTATGTAACTTGCTTTGATCACATACAGCTGCATATGCCTCTAAAAAAGTAGAGCTTACACTGTTGGGAGAAAGTCCCTTCCTCAATTTCCTCCCAAAGATTATTTTCCCACACAGGGTCAGAATGGAAATGTTTTAAATGGCTGTCATTAATGCCTTACTCTAGACAGAATCCTGTATTCTTCGCACTCATTTCTTTTATCCATAAGTACAAGTGTCTTGGTCAGCAGGCACTGAAGATTTGGAAATTTATAGAGAGACTACCATAGTTTCCTTTGGCAAATGATTTTCTCTCTGCCAGCAAATATGCTTGTGGTACTGAGAAGTTTAATTTAAACAATTCAGATTAATTTGCATAAACTCCTAACGAAATTAAACTATAAGTGACTTTCAAAATAGCAACTAAGAATTAGATTCTCAGATATGTTATGCTCTATTAATGGGAATACATTTACTAAACTGGGCAGAATTTTATTATATATTTGATTAAAGTAGTGTTGAAAGCCAATGCATCCAGCTTTCTCTAGATCCTAAAGCTATTATGGTGTATAGTCATTTCAGAAGTTGAAATGGGTCACACATTTTGCATTTTCAAACTGTGCCTTATGGAAGACTTTTTTAGTAATAGAACACCATGACAAGCACAAAGAACAACTGCTATAGTAGACATGTTAGAAGAGTTGGGGAACTAAATTGCAATACCTTTCAGTATTTGGTGTATCATTAATTAGCAATTGATGCTTAGTGAGCGAATAACTATAGGCAGTTTTAACCAGTTTGACCTGCATTTAGTTATTTTTTCATAGTCAATGTGAGATTAGAACCATCATATCATTTAAAAATTTTGTTAAGAATAAAAATTTTGGTTTTTAAAAATTGGCATTTGCAGTTTATTGATGACACAAAACAGTAATGGTTTAAGGCTAGTTAAAGTTGCTTGGATTCTGACATGTTTGTCATTGGGTTTCCTGTAGAAAGTGTAAAACTTTAGCCAGTGGGTACTGGTATCAATATTTTGTTTGAAGACTTAGGCAAATCATTTGGCTCTTTCTTTAAATAATGTAAGCATATGGTTTTATAATGAAGGACTAAATATTCATCCTGAGATTATATTTATTGGCTCTGATATATGTAATTTAAAAATTATTGGTGCAAGAGGACAGATAATGGGGTAAAGGAATAGACAGACAATAAAGCAATAGTCTGATCAATAATAAATAGGATACTAGGGAACACCCTAGAGACTGTGCCTCCAAGTTCACTTAAGTCTCAGCGTACTTTACATTTCAAATCATAGCTCACAAAACAAGTGATAGGATTACACTCCTAAATCCATAAGCATTGATTTTTGTCTCTGTAGCAGATGCATTGCTAAAATGGGTTTAGAGCATTCACCGACTACAGTAGGGCAGGCACTATTTTTATAAACTTGGTAAAGTCTCTAGTAAGCAATTATCTACATTTTAGAAAACATAACATTAAGTTCTATACAAACCTCTCTGAGCATGCTCATGAATCCTCATTTCTATCTTATTTCTACTTCTTTCCCCATCCACTGTTACAGAGGCCTCCTACTCCCCATGGGGAAGATCCTGCTCTCTAAAAATCACAGCACACATGTGTGAGCTTTCAGAACAGTTTTAGCAAATATCCCCAGTGGACTCTGGGAAGCTTGCCTTCCAGTTAGAGAAAGGAATAGTGCTCAAACAGGCTATTATTTTCACTGAGAGGTTGACCCCAATCCTTGTGGAATTTTGGGTTTATTTTCACATGATTTAGTTTCACAAGGCTATAGATACAAAAAACAATAGATATCAGAATGGTAAGAAATTGGCTTCTAAGGCAGGATAAGGAGTTTCCAAGAGCGCAGGACCCTAGCTAGGAAAGTGACATGCCTGCCATTGGCTTTTGTTAACCACTGCTCAGAGTAGTAACTGGGATGGAAGATGTGATAAGAGTTATCAGTAGTCACCGAGAGCCCAGTAGCCCATGATGTAAGATGATTGCTATTATCATAGCCTTAGTTTCACTTATCAGCTTCTCCTCCAAGAGAAAATCTGGCCCTCTTCAAAACTCCTGCTTTGAAATTTTGCTTCCTTCCTTTCTTTCTTTTTGTTCTTTCCTTTATGTGTTCTAGGCTAACTTATCTCTGTTTTGCCTACTTTGATGAAATAATTGTATTTTGCCATATCTTCTCATGGTTTAGTTTTTGTTGTTGTTATTCCATTATGTATATTTATTTTAAACACTTGTATATCAGTATGTGTTTGCATGTACATATGTGAATATTTGGAATTGTCCCATTACACACAGAGGGAAGAGAGAGGACAATCTGTGGGAATCATTTCTTTTCGATGTGTGGTTTATACGTTCAAACTCAGATTGTCAGAGTTGGTGGCAAGCACCTTTACCAGCTAAGCCTCACATTTAGTTTTTAAATTTATTTAAAATATACCTTGAAATCATCTTTATCTGGGTGTCAAAAGCACTATAGAACAGTTAAATTTATTTTGAAAAGGAAATCGAGGCAATTTATAGTTTATGTCTCATTAACATGGTCAAGCTTGAAGAGATTAAGAATTACATTGTTTAAAATCTTTTAGGATCACTTACATAACTATTACAAGTTACTTTTCATGAACTAATGAACTCTATATTAAGTGGTTATTCCAGAATTCCCTGATAACTAATCTCAAATTTTCTGAAAAGCTAATATTCTTATCTTTTATATGACAACATTTTTGTGAGTGAAAAAAGGCCCCCCAAAAAGACTTAGTTATCTCTGATTGTTAGAACAATAAGTCATTAGACATAAGTTTCATGTAGCTAAAAATGTTGACCCTACTTAATTATCTTGACTTCATTAAAGAGAGATTCTTAACCAAAGACTATTAGATAAGTGGAAAGCCACAATTTGAATTTTCTTCAATTTTTTTTTCATATCACTTAAAACCTCGGTTACAATAAGAACTCATTGGGTACATAATTTATACGAAAAGAATTTTATTCAACACGTAGGAAAAAGAATAGACAGAGTTAGGAATTTGGTTTTTTAGTTCAAATATCAAACATCACCATTGGTTACTAATATATTCTCAGTAAGATTTTACCTTGAGCCTTATCTATGTAGTTAGAGTTTAAAAAAAAAACTATAATTGAAAGACAAGAAGCAACTTGAATTGTTATGGGGTAGCATGTGATGTAGCTTTTCTTCTAAGTATAAATACTCTCAATTTACAAACATCCATAGTATCATCTGAGATAACACAGGCAAGAGCATCATTGTCACAGTGAGGTATGTTGACTCTGTTCTTCTGTGAAATTATTCATGAGGGTGTGAAATGGCTTTAAGTCCATGTTAGATCTGCCCTGGAAGGAAAATGGTGCACGTGTGTATATATGGGGAATGGCCAGGCTGCTGGAAGAAACAGCACTGAATGAAAGGAGCAGCCAGTAATATCCTCAAGTCTTCCTGCTTTATCTTTTCAAACAAACATCATTGTTGTAGTTTCTCTGAGAAGAAAAATCATTGTGCCAATAGTACCACCACACTACTACCAAAGGGCCTGCCTACAAGATTCTAACCTGAATAGCTTTGTCATTAACAACAACTGTTTTAAAATTTGAAGACTATGTCCAATATCCCATCCCAGGATATAATAGCTAGTTAAATACCCTAGTTATAGCATAGCTTACTTTGATGCTTTGAGTCCTTTATTGTCAGTAATAGAGTTGTGAAACTATATATAAAGTATTACATATAGATTTACCAAGTATATATATGGCATAAATGCTTACATTTATTAATACACATATGCAAGCATATACATCTACAAAACTGAACAATGAACCCCCACTAGAATATTCCACTGGGACTAGAAATCGACCTGACTACCGAGGCACTGAGAAAAAGAACTCTTGTGTTTGTGTGGCATCTCTTCCATGGCACATGGTTTTATATGTAACCCTGGAATGCAGGAAAAACCACACATGCAGAAAGGACTTTTGGATAATGACAGGATCTTAGTCTATGAGAAAGCTGCCAAAGCATCTACCCTCAAGGCCAGGAGCCTGGATAAAGCTAAATATGAACTGCTTGTTTATCTTAGGTGGGAATACATTTGTACAGGACAAGAGGAACATTGTTCAACTCTAGAGTGAGCATTTGGTAAGCAAAGTTCTTTTACAAGGATCTTTTTTTTTTTTTGACTTTCAGAACACAATCACATTTTATGTGACTTAAAGTTTAGTAACTTTAAAAGTCTTCATTAAGAAGAATTAAAAGTTACATATAAATTAAAATACACATATGGATATATTGAATGCTTTATTAAGAACGAGCAAAGATTTGATAAGTTAAAAAAAATCTGTCTATTGAAAGACAACACAAAGATAAAAAAAACCTCATTTTTTTCTTCTTATCCTCTTAGCTTGATTCCATAATATATTTTTACTTCTGAATTTGTCATTACCCATGCTTCACTGTTTTTTTTATATAACAACTTCACATTTAGTGAGTGGGGTATGTGTCTGACGTGTGTATGTGTGTGTGTGTGTGTAAATGAAAATCAGGCAAATAATTTTCAGAGCAGCTATGTACTACAGGTTACAATTCCTTTAATGATGTTCCTGCCATGCATTCTCATTGGAATGAACATGTAGTAAGTGAAATCACTGTGGAAAAAAACCCTGAAAAATTCATATTCCAAAAGCTCTCTCCCAATTTAGGAAATGAAAAGCATCTTTATTGACTTTCATTTCTTTTCATTCTACATGGAAATATCATGTGTATTGCATGCAAAGGCCCATCTCTTTCTCATTGAAGTCATGGATGTCATCTCGAATGTTTTTATTCATTGTACTACCTTGCAATAGAGAAAACTTAGAGCTATCTGGTGTAACTTTTTATACATCAATTCTTTGTGAACACTTCTAATCATGCTTTTATACCTATTAGTACATTCGCACTTGCTTTGAAGTCACAGGGTTTGTATAGTACCCTCACACAGAGTAATGTACTGTCTACCTATGCACCCCTTCGGCAATAGGATAAATAGCCTTGCAATGTTTTAAAGTCTGAATTGATTTCCTTTTTAGCCACTGCTTTATCAATGCCTGGCTGAATGTGAAGGCAGAGTGAGCAACTTCCTCAGGGTGCCCTGCTTCTGATGGGTTAGCTGTCAAATGCACCATTGTCCAAATTACACTGCTACTGTAGAATTCCTGCTAAGAAACAATTTACTGCAGCATTGGGCTATCAATCTTGTGGGCTGTGTTAGTTTTGCGGTATCAAAATCTGATTAACTTACTGCAGATACCCAGCAGTTCCTACTGTTGCTTTCCCCAGATTGCCATTCACTACAACTGTTAGCAGGATCCAATAACAGAGGCCCTATACAAAAGCATCTCTGGGATAAATGGTGTACAGTGCTGCCTAAATGAATGCATTATCACAGCCAAACAAAAGTGTGAAAATAAAGAAGAAAAAGAGAAGAAAGGAAATTGTCAATATTCTATCATAATTTACTTCTTATGCCAAAGGACATGGGTAAATAAAGTGTGTGTGTGTGTTTGTGTGTGTGTGCTTTATATATATATATATATATATGTAAGTGTGCTGGTCAGTGCTTATATAAACTTGATACAAGGTAGGATCATCAGGGAAAAAGGAATCGTAGTCAAGGACATAGCTCCACAAGATTGGCCTGTAGGCAAATCTGGAGGGTATTTTCTTGACTTATGATTAATGTGTGAGGGCTCAACCCACTCTGAGGAGTTCTACCACTGGTCAAGTTGACCTAGATGTGTAAGAAAACCAACTGATCACGCTAAAATCAACAAGTATTTAAGCAACATTTCTACCCAGCCTCTATATCAGTTCCTGTCTCCAAATTCCTGCTTCAAGCTCCTGCCTTGACTTCACCTATGGATGGACTGTGACTGCAATGTGTCACACGAAACAAACCCCTTCCTGTATGTCACTTTTGGCCATGGTGTTTTGTCACACCAACAGAAACTCCAGAACCTTAATACAAAAAGATTTCTAATAAGAATGTGTGCGTGTGTGTGTGTGTGTGTGTATGTACCAGCTATCATTTCAAAAATAGTTGTTATAAAAAAGATAATCACTCTTAAGTATATGTACATGGGCTCTATTTATTGTTGTTACTAAATTCTTAAAAATAGTGTGGTGCTCCTCTATGGTGCCAGAGTTGACTTTCCAACATCTGCATAGGGCATCTCACAACCACTTGTAACTCAGCCCTAGGGGGATATGACTCCACTGACCTATGAGAACACTCACACCTACATGTAATCATCCACGCACATTCTCTCCCCCTCCTCCCTGGGTCACATAGCTAAAAATACTAAAAGTGAATAGTATAAAATAAAACAATGAGATGAAAAAAGAACTCCATTTTAATTGTTTTATTCTTCAATTATCACTTGAATGGCTCTATACAACAACTTAATGATGAATCTGCTTACTTTCACCTACTTGTATATCAATATAAATGCACGGGGTAGCAGATCAAGAGTCTTTCATAAGAAAATGTCAGGCTGTTTACTCCTCATTGAATATGAGGCAGTTGAATGCTAGGCTTAATTTAATGACTACACTCAAGACAAGGCCTGACATCACTTCATTAATGCATTTATGATAATATTAGTGCCTATGTTTGCCAACTTAATTGAAGCACAGTAATATTTTATTATAAATGTCCCTATTTTTAATAAGTGGAGAAATGGACTTTCTCATTATACTAGCTAATAGCCTTGCATGTAATCTTTCCCTCCGAATTCTCAGTAAGATTCGCTGGTTTCTGAATCGCACCAGGATACTCAATGTCTTTCATTTAAAAAGATGAGAAGATGCTCTCAAGGTTTTATTACTTCATCTTATTAAAAACTTTTGTAAAAAGCATGTTTTATTTACTTCATAAATGGACATTTATTAAATTAGTATGAATATGATCTAATTCCACATGTCTTATTATACAAAAATATATAAACATGCATATTTTATGTGCACAAGCATATTTAAATAAGATTCATACAAAAGCTTGCAAAAGGGTATCATTAAGCAGACAATTAATAGGACTAAACATTTTCCTAACAGCCCATCTGTACTACTTTTTAAATTCAAATTCATTTGAGGCATAGTACCATAATAATAATTACTGGTAAATTCTGCATTTGGTGCCGATAAGACAAAGGGCTTATAGTATCATAGAAAGAATTTAAAATGATTACAAGTACAAAATACCATACAAAGAATTAAGCAAAGGGTACAGAGACTGTGGGAGTGGGGTGTGGGAGGGGTGGAGAAAATAATGTTTAAACAGATTCTTGAGGACTTCTTGCTTGGGTGGGAGTTCATTAATAGGGATGCTGTACAGATTCATGTTGCAGAACACAGATGAGTATGAAAATCAGAATTATTGGTGTAGCTGGGATGTAAGTGTCCCATGCCTGAGTATAGGCAAAGCCTGGAGAGTTAGTGTGAAGGCTTGAAAGGCCACAGGGAACTACATTATTAAACCCAGTGCCAGGACTAAGCTATTGTCATATAAGTTGTTGCTCAAGAAGGGCCCTGAAAACCCCCCTCCAAACATGCAAGCTATTTTTAATTGAACTTCGTTGCCTGCTAGAACTAGATGGGAAGACTCCATTATAAAACACAACACATACTTTCTTTCCATGACACTGAAATCAAGCTAGAACAGAACCAAAAGCTTTGTACCTGCAGACTAGATTCATCATGTCAAAAGACACTATATAGGCTTCTGTGGGAGAAAAGCTACCAACCCATGGACTTAGCTGATGACTCTGTTAACTACACTATCAACCAGTCAAGAAAAAATAGGCCCACTGGTGCAGTATGGTAGGAACCAGGTCATAAACCCATGGTTAGAGAAGTCACATACCCTCGTCAGGAACTACTACCATTATTTTGATAAATGGGCATGGTTTTCTTATCAGATTGCTTTCTACCTATCTATGTTTATGTCCAAAGAACAGTGTTGCTTTTATCTGCAGTCAGAGTAGTTTCTTTTTACAGCAGGCAGCAAAATGCAAAACAATAAGTGACTGTTGAAAGTTCAGGTCAAAGGGGAACATCTATAGATCAAGGAATATTGCAGAAGAAGAGGCAGAAAGAATGTAAGAGGCAAGAGAAAGTTTGGAATGTGGTGAAATGTTGTCTTCCTGGCCTGACATGACCATTTATCACTCAACATATGTTATTACCTACATAAGACCCTGCCCGAAAGTAGGCACAAGAAGAGTCTGTTCCTGAGGGTAGGACAGCTTATGAGGCCCCACCACTCTCTGAGGATCTGTAGGAACTTAATGGCTGCTAAGTAAATTAGATATATTTTCTTCAGTGGTATAGTGTCTCTTCGGTTGCCACACTCCTATAAGCTATTCTAATTAAATGTATTAGAACACCAAAAAAGACAAATGTAAAAGTAAAATTGTAATTACTTGAGAAGAGACAGGATATCAGTGAGAATGGGGTGGGGCTAAGAAAGGATAATGGAGGTCAAAGATGATCAAAATATATTCCCTACACATGTCATAGTAATTGTGACATTTTATTTTGTATAATTATTATGAGTAATTAATATATGCTAATAAAAATAAACTTGAGTGATCTCATGGCAGGAGGTCATTAGTTCTTTTAAGGTTGAATGGCAGTGGAAACCTGTACAAAATAGCTTCAGAGCAGATGGAGAACAAAGTTGCCATCTTTAAAGGCCTAGTTGAAAGGCTCAGATCTCTGGTTGGATCTGGGAGGTGTCAGGGAGAGACTAGCTAAGAATAAAATCTGTACCTTGACAGTCTAGTGCTTCCAATGAATAGATGAGGATGTTAAGAACTGAAGAGAATTTAAAAGGGACGGAAGAGACGTGAACTACTTCACACTGCACTCATGGCTAGAGTAGACTGGAACTGACTTAGCAGTAGCAATGACAAATCTTCCAGAGGGAGATGATATGTCCTCAAAAGTCCAAACAGCACTCAGGCGGAGAAGAGAGGAGAATCGCCATAAAACTGAGACCAGATTGGTGTACAAAGTAAGTTCTAGACTAGAATGAACTACAGAGTAAGATCCTGTCCAGCGGATGGGGTGTCAAATAATGGGTTCCCTAAATATACTATCTCCCTTCAGTGTTTGCAAAAAAGGAGAAGCAAACAAGTGCATGACTATGCTGTTTACAATTGCATATATATATGTGTGTGTGTATATATATACATATATATGATATATATATTCCCCCATATATCTATTATTCATTCCCCATATGTACATGTATTATATATTATGATTTCCATATATATATATGTTCATATATATATATATATATAGTATACATGTGTACAGATATATTACATCTCTCACTATCTATAATAGTAATATATTTATATTTGTAGAATCATAGAAAATAAACAGTATTATATTGCTCAATTTCATTTTGTTATTGCAAAACAAAATTTTTATTTCTATTCAAATTTACTTTTGTGATTACTGAGCAACTAAAGTCAAATGTTTTTCAGTTATGGCTTCTGGACCTAGAGAAAGAAGGCTTTGGTAGCTCAGGGGGTCATTCTAAGGTTCCACAAACTCAAACAACAGGCATGCCCATTGCTACAAAGGAGGTAGTTTTCTGATTTTAGACAGAAGAAGCAATCCCTGCTTACAAAATGCTGTGAAAAGACTCTTACAAATCCTTCCAACTGAAACCAAAATTACTGTTTTTACTACTCAAAATTCATCTTCAGAGTTTGTTAGTTGCTGAAGCTGCAGTCCTCAACTAGATGTTTACAATAGTCAGCCTGTTTAGATATTTCCTCAATACCAAGTTATACTTTTATGAGAAACGCAACTCCTTTTCTTGGTTTTTTAAATTTAACATCTTTGAGTTCTAATATGTTCAGGATTGTTTTCTTTGGACATATTTTAATGGCTGTCATTGCATAGTAATAACTAATTAATAAATAACACAAATAATTTTTAGCAAATAATTTTTGTACTTTTCAAAGATCAAGCTCTGATAGCTTAAAAGCTGTCTCAAAGCGTACAACCTAAAGAGTCCTCAAGGATGAGTTCCTACAATGTTGAGCCATTAAATATCTCTAGTCTTCTCCAAGCCACTTCTTCTTTTCTACATAGTGTGTCTATTAATGGAACCACTAGAACAGCTGATACTTATTCAGAAACTTGGGCTGATCCATTTCTGGACAGCTGTGATAACCCGCATTATCTCTCCAATAGTCTTGTTCACATCACTCCCATCTCTCTTCATTTTCTCCAATACAGACAACAGTGTTTGTGGTTAGCTTGGTTTCAGCTTCCTGTCTCCCCACTGTTTTCTATCACACATTCCTTTTCACTGTAGCACTGATCCTTTGATCTGGCCTTTCTGAGTACTCTCAGTTCACCTGTAAACTTTGGGCATGGATGACTGTGGATGTTTCCAGTTTCATTCCCGTTCTCTTTAAATTCTTTATGTTTCCTTGAGAGCTCATTTCCTGTATTCCCCTTAACAAGTTTCAGACAATCTTCTTCAGGGACAATGGCTAGCATTTGGGGTTGGAATGTCAACAGCAGTGGCTTGAGGCATCAATGCTTCACTGTAAAGGGAGTTATTCTCACCTCCAATTCTGAAGATCTTCACTTTTGCCTCATTTACTCTTATGATGGTAAAGCCGTTTTGTCTTTTTCTCGATGACGATGTGTGTGCATGTGTATATGTGTAAGAATGAAGACATAAATCTACGTAAGATACCAACAGACCTAAGGATTCATGCAAAGGCTTGGGTATTTATTGCAATGATAGCTAATCTAAACTCTGGCCTTCTGGGAATTATTCCCCTTTACTATTTATGTAAACAAAATGTGAGGCCTACAAACTAGTAACTTACATGCTAGAAAAAATACTCTTATCCATTTAAAATTAATATTCTAAAACCACATCCATGCTTCATTAACTGGTTGTCTATTTGCTTGAATATAAGAATAAATAGACACACCTGAAAATTATTGACCTATTTTAATTCAAACCACCATTTGCCCTCATTATACTTTCAAACTGTAAAAACAAGTGCTTTCCATTCTAACTGCATGCAAAAGTAACAGCTCAACATTAATGAATTTGAAAACAATTCCTTATCAAAGAATAGAAAAGAATAGAAAAAAGGAAACCTTCATTGCTGTTATCTCTATGAACTTCTATTCCCAACCCTGTCAAAGAACAAGGTGAGATTACTCCCCTGACACACACGCCATGATAATGTGTCTTAAACATCAATTCGTATAGTTTTCTATGTTAGCTGGCAGAGATCATCATCTTAAAATATTTTCAACTTGTAATAACCTGATTACTTCAAGGAGCTCGCTTTTCAGTGGGAAATGTCGAAATGATTGACTGTTCCCCAAAAGCATGGGGATGATTTCCAAGCTATGTTTTCAAGACAGTTAGGCAGATAAGTAAAACCCATAATAATTTTGTTGAAGAGATGGATAGTCCAACATTTGTTCCATAGGGATATTATTCATATTCAGTGAGTAAGCACATTTGCTTTAACATTGAAAACTACCTACCAGAAATGATCTATTTTTATGCAAACGCTATAAACATTAAAGCTGCCGCATTAATAACAATAATACAGAAAAGGATCCTGAGAAATAGGAATCCAGGAACATGAAGGATGATATAAATTAAAAAAACAACTACAAACACCAATAATCAGACAGCAAAAGAGGACAGTAATTTACCCAGCTGACACAACATAAAACTAGCCAATGTAGTTCATGATGTTTATCTTTGCTATAATTTTTGGAACATAAAACCATACCTTGATTAAAAGTCTGATCTATTATTCATGGAATGATTTTAGAGAATTTATTTATAAATTTGTGTATCAAAACAGATGCAAACTAGTCACCTTGGAACAGGTGGGAAAATCAAAATCCCCTAGTAAAACTGACAAACAATCCAATTTGCTTCTTGAAAGATAACTTGCACTAACTGAAAACAGCCAACAAAGAAATTAGATGTGGGGCTTTGGGCTATTAACTTTTGGGGTTTTATGCTTTTGCAATTATTCCACCATGGTTCCAACAACTGCTTCCTTTCTTTATAAGCTTTGGAGATGGGTCCAAGTTGTGATGATATTTGTAATGCTGGTAGATTGGGCAGTCACATTCATATTTAGAATCTTTGTGCCATAGACATACATAGTCTCATGTAATTTATTCCCTAAAAATTCTTGTCCTGTGTCCATTCTAGAATTAGGAAACAGAAGACTGAAGTGGGAAGTAACTGAACAGACTCACACTGTTTGAACATGGTGCTAGCAGGAAACAAACACAGCCAATCTGACTCCACAGTCAAGCTTTCAAATTCCATGCCATCCACTCCCTTGATAGTCATCGAACACCTATTTCTATAATAATAACAGCAATTAATAAGCATGTATGTTACACAGTGAAGTGTTTCTAGAGTCTACCAGTTAAGGGTGCTTTTATTTTTTTTTCCCTAAGATTCTTTGTAAGGCGGAAGAAATGCTGAAAAAAATCTACCCTAAGCACACTCTCATCTCCTAGTTGGGGATTCTATGTGCCTTCTATTAGACAAAAACACTTGGCCTTAACTAAGCCAGAACAATCAAATGAAGTAAAGAGGGTTACACTGCAAATATATGTATAAACCAAGGCACGTGGTTCTATGGACCATAACCCACACAAAGATTTTTAGGAAGGAAATCTGGTCAATTCCAGCACCAACAACCACAGTTACCATGGTTTCCTAAGGTTTATCTTTCCTACAATCCAGTGATCACAGGTTTTGCTATTCAGTATGAAAAGGAAAAATATCTAAGTGTCAGGAAATGTATGTGGAAAATATTTAAATATTGAATATTTAAGCATTAGTCAAGGAAATAATTTAAAAATAGGTCCTCAGATGGATTTTATCTCTTGCAATAGAGAGGACTATGCTAAATTGAGACCATGACACATCCTTTGGAAGTCTGTTGTTTTTTATTGTAGGCAATAGTGACATGTGTCTCTGGAGATATTGTCATCTGATTAATATCATGGGTGAATTTAATTTTTAATTTTAAATTATACTTTTTGATTAAAGTTTTAAATTAATAAGTGATAATTCTCTTGATAGAATAATTTTAAGTACATTTGAAACAACTTGAGTATGTAAATTTACTTTTCAAATGCAAATTATATAAAATCTAATACAGATCATGTGCTTGCAATGAAAATTCAGCATATAAATTCGTGATTATAAGAATAACAAACTCAATATCAAAGACACTCTTTAAAAGGGGAATGTAAAATATTTCATTAATAGTTTCAAAATATTGGCTATATGTTGAAATGACATTTCAGATACACTTAAATTAAATATTACTGAGAATATTTTTAACTGATTCTTTTTATCTTTTTTTTTTAGTGTAGCCATATGGATGTTATAAGGTACATACATAATGTAGTACACATTGTAGTTTATTTGCTAGGACACTTCTGGAATGTACGATTTTAAATTAACTCATTGTTCTAAAATACTCTCAATAGTATTTCTCAAAGGTACTAAAATGTTATTGCTTCTCAATCATGATCCTTATTTCAGCTATTACTGTACAAAAGTTTCATTCTGGTACATTAATGAGGGGACTCACAGAGAGAAAACACCTTAAACTCAAAGGGAAATCGGGGAGTCTATGGGATGTCTAACTCACTCTGCTGCTCCAGACAGCATTAGTAGGTTGGAGTCACTAACTGATAAAATGTTTAAATTGAAAGTAGCAGGACAAGGAACACAAGGTAAGGTACATTTGTAACATGTTTGAAACTGCTAAACAGAAGTATATACATGAAGCAATCCTACACCATTTTCATTCTGAGCATAAACCATACCAACTCTGTTGGGCTCTAACAGTATTTGCTATAAGCTTTAGACTCAAAAGGTAAACTAGAAACAAGCATCCACACAGGAACATACAGGTTAATGACCAAACATCTCAGTATCACTAGCGTCATGAGCTGCAGTTCTGTTTCCTATAGTCTTCATTTGCCCTTCCTGATCCTTTAACTATTGATTTCTAGAGATGAGTAGACTCCATCATCAATAAAACTTCTTCTAGTGTCAGAAGTTAACACTTCTAAATGAATTCTAACAAGTTAATACTTACATAGTACTTCACATTTTCCATAGTACTTTCATATAATTAATTCACAATAACTTCTTGAGAGGTTTGGTAATCTTTTATAGAGCAAAAAATCTAAGATTCAAAGAGGTTAGATGTTCTCTAATATGACACTTTTTAGAAACTCATGGTTCTGGGTCTGCAAATAATCTAAATCATTTTCCAGTAAATTATGCTGATTGTCACTTTATGGCAATCATGAAAATTATGCTGAGCTATTTTCACATATTAAATCATTTCTAAGAGATGTGCCAGACAATCGGATATTTGTCATATCATCACAATAATTTCTCTTTTCTTCCTTTGTCAACAGTACTTATACGTACACATATATATATATATATATATATATATATATATATATATATATATATATAAAATTTATACATAAATAATCCAATAGGCATTGCTGTAACTACTTTAATAGTGATTAATCCTTTAATTGTTATAACTGTCTTTTATATGCAAACCATGAGGTGAGTCATGTTAAGTTTACAAATATGAAAATGCTCTTAAAGAGGTCATCATATTGGTTTTGAAATGTAGGTTGAAAAATACTTGAATTGTTCTTTTCTTGTTTGGACAGAGATGTACACACATTCTAAACATTATCCAATTTCCAGGGATTAATTTCTTTCACCCCAGCATATTAGATCTAGCATCCTCAAGGAGCCAATAGGAAATCAATAATGTTTTTAGGCCCAGAAAAATTCTTATAATTAAACTTATTAGTCATTAATTAGACTTAAAATAGCAGAAATTTTAGGCATAATTCAAACACCTGACTGAATATTTCTGTAAAGCATTTGAAATGTCCAAGCACTTTTTCAATAATTCATCTACCTTACAAATACTGAAAAGTGCCTCAAAAGTGCTTGAAAGAATATAAAGAATTTTTTAAATTACCATATGCTTTATAACGCAGGAAATATATATTACTTGCTTGAAAGTTTTGAGGCTGTATTGACCAACTATTGAAATGCAAAGTTTTCCTAGGAGGATATAAATAAGACATATATATCTTATGTTTCCCCAAGGGAAATTCCTTCATATCAGCATGGGT
The DNA here is from genome assembly GCF_004785775.1 of Grammomys surdaster. Classification (NCBI taxonomy): domain Eukaryota; kingdom Metazoa; phylum Chordata; class Mammalia; order Rodentia; family Muridae; genus Grammomys; species Grammomys surdaster. The sequence continues at coordinate 890,311 of NW_021621323.1, forward strand.
GGTATTAGATGTCTTCAAATGTTCCCGTTAACCTGGAAATAAAAGAGAAAAGAAACACAAGGGATTTCTACCCTCGAGGAAACACAGTAAGTCATTGGCCAAGATTTATTATATGCTCAATGTATCGTGTGCCACTTCCTGATAAATGCAAGGTGGGTTTAGGACAGATGGAAGAGTTAGATGGTGCAGGAAGGCTGAGAGTCAGGCCTGTTGACTGCAATTGTGTCCCCTTTCCAATATATTCAGAGTTATTATCTTAAAGATGCCAAAGGTCAAAACATCAAATGTTGAGGGAACAGAAGTAAATTGACTTCTCTAAGATGGAATGTCACAGTTTGGTCATAGTAGCTGATGGAAGAGTACTGTTGAAACAATCAAGAGGGAAATAGCAGGGAAGCGTTTTAAACACAAATTTGACAAAGCTTATAACACTCACCATGTGAGTTGACATAATAATCACACAGAATGCTGTATTTCTACACTTTTCTTCCTGGGGAAATTTCTAAGTTAAAGTGATTCCAATTATCACACTGATCTTGATTAGGAATCTCCACTGAGTACCATTAACATTTACAAATACTTAACTTCATGTTGCTTCTAAATATTGCATGAGGGCATTATTTCTGTGGTCTAATTACCCATCCTATCTCTGAACTCTGGACATCATAATTTTATCAGCGTTATGTGGTAAATGCTTAGTTTGCTTTTATTTTCTTTCTGTGACCATTTATTCATTTCATATTTAAAATCTAAAATTGGCCTTTTTCCAAATGTTTTATGATAGCCTTCTATTGCATACAGCTGCTTTAAAAATAGATTACAACTATTAATTTCTATACTATTCATAACAAACTTATTGTAAATCTCACCTTTAGGCACCAAAAACCCAGAGGACAGTTTTGAACTTAACTGAGGTAGAAGTTGTGGTGGTGGCATTCATAAATGAAAGTAGACCCTGGGTAGCCTTATTAAGACATAGAAAAGGAAGTAAAGTTGCACACCTTGGTAGCTAAGAACACTTTAACTTTAAAAAGCCTATATTGAGTTACTTTTTTAGGTTAGCATACAAAGTAATGGGCTTCACATGACATACATGCTGTTTTTCACTTGATACTTCTGACAACAACCCCTAGCCCCATCCATTCCTTTACTCCATTACTTAGTCTCTTTCTGTTTTCACTCTCTTTCCTTTCTACCCTCCTTATTGTCTGTCCCTCTTCCCCAAAGAGTCCCTTTCTAATTTCACATGTAAGTATAGAGTTACACTGACTATAGTTAATGCCTAGCCTTTCAGTTATGCTTTGAATATATGGGAGATCACATTGACATTGAGAAACGCCTCTCCTCTGCAGATTTGATATAAGATATCCACTCCATTTGATATAAGATATTAAATCTTGTGTTTGCTTTTTAACCAAACCCCTATCTACCTCGGAAGCTGTGGTTGTAATTCTCAGAAGCACCTCTAAGCTCTCTGAAACAATGTTTGAAGGGAATGACGGAGAAACTGGGGAGAGACCTGTGTCATCAGATCTTCTCCGTACTGTGAAGAAAACGTTTCTGACCAGAATCTCTGCATGGTGGAACAAAGTTGCAACTCTGCCCATGTTCACAGCCAAGGATGAAAACCCCCAGTTAGGTACAGGGTTTACTTTTACAGCCAAGAGTACAAATGATGCTTCTGTGATTTCTAGAGCTAGATTAGGACATGGACTAGAAAAGATCTTTGCTGAGATAGGTACATCACAGCACCTGTCCTTAGGTTAATCAGAATGTATGGCAATAATAAATGATGACCACTCTGGGGTCTGCAGTGTTTTTCTCATTTGTCAGGATCCGGGCTTATTCTTATCCTTCGTTTTGTCTGATCGCACTATTAGCTAGAATGAACACTGCCACAAGAAGCCAGTTAGAAGCAACTCAGAAACTTAAGAGAATTGATTATTGGACAGACATGAACTGAGAACCAGTAAATAAATAAATTAATTAAAAACTTCTCTTTCCTCAAAGACTTACACTGAATACAACAGGCTGCAAAGATGGTTTCATTAAAAAATAACAAGCCCCTGCTCACCAGGGGATACACTGGGGCACATGGAAACAAAAAAATTCCTCAATCATTGCTTAAATAGGTCAGCTAGAATTAATTCAAAGGGTGACGTTTCAGTGTGAAGTCCTCATTTCTCCTCAGCCTGCTTCTTATAGCATCCTCATCTGTCCAGTATGTAAACAGTGTAGAGAAGCCCTCTGTGCAGGGCTGGCCATTTGGCTCTGTTCTGTGTATATTAGGATGAAAGTGGGCCATGGCCTGTAGAGTCAAATTGGAGCTTGGACCATTGCCTAGACCGCAGTACAAAAAGACTGCTATTTGAATCCAAAGTTATCCATGTACTACTGTGGTCTTGTGTGCTCACCTTGCTTGCCCCACAGAGCCATTAGTGCAGCCGGGTGTTCAAAATGCTGGTCAACGTCACAATGGGGCTATTTGTCTTCTGCACAGGTCCTACCACAGCATGCTTAGCTTTATGTTCATACAGAAACTTTCATTTCTTTGTAAATGACAAAGGACCTTTGTACCAACAGTGAGAGGCAATAATCCATGTTAGACTGTAGTTCTTCTTGTTCAGCCCTAGGACCTGTCCATAGGTACACTGTCTCCCAGCAGGATGTCCCTCATTCTCTGCGATATGAAACCTAAGGAACATACTGCTCTAATGAAAGAACTACTTTCATTTGTGACTAACTGGTGGTGGCTGTGGTGATAGCTCCATCCTTTCCTGTTTAGAGCAGAGTAGTTTCTATTGGATTGGAAATTTCCTGAGTGCTCAGCTGTTTATTACTCCTTCTATATGAAAATGACCAAATTATTTTTTGGACAGAGAGACAAATGGAAATGCTCATTTCCTGTCCCAAACCACCAAGAATGAACTCGGAGTGAATCAAGCAAAGAGCTTTTATAAGCTCCACAAGCCTGCTGGCTGGGCAGCAGGGTCCATGCTGTTGTCTTTGAGTGTTACTGAGCTGACCTGTGCATGTGAACCTCTCAGAGTACACCAATTTTTCCTGCTCTTAGTCGCTGTGACTGGAGCCTTCAGAAATGCTCAGAAAGTTCTCCAGAATGAGCTTCTGTATTTCTGTGCCTACAGTGATTTCAGATGTCATAGGAGAATAAGAAATGATGAACCCTTAAGTATCAGAAGATGAGATTCAGCATTGATATTTGTTAATCAGCTATAAGCTCTGTAGTAATATATCCCAGAGCCCTGGGATAAGGAGGTGGTGTGGATATACTATTAGAAAGTCTCTAGAATATAAGTTAACTCTATTGAATATATAAAATGCAATGACTTGTATTTTCTTTTCATAAAGAGAATATCTCTATAGCTCTACTTTTTCTTGGTGTAATTTTTTTTTTAAGTGTAACAATAGTGGTGATGTGGAGATGCTATGTGCCAGGCAGTGCTTAAATGGTTCACACTCCCACTGGGCTAATTTAGTTTATATTTAGCTCATATAATATATTTATAACTACTTTATGAGGTAGGTGCTATCATAATACCTTTTAGGCATGAAGGAATTAGAGCTCTCAAAACTTAGGAAAACTGCCATTTTTCTAAGATACCACCAGAAGCCCAACTGTGATAAAGATCCTCAGATTCTAGGCATCCAGAATTTAAGTTTCAGGACAAAGGCAGCATGAGGAAGAAGGGGGAGAGTTTTCTGTGTGTTACTATGTATCTTGTCTGGTTTCTTAAAGAGCATAAAATAGATTCTATCTATAGTTCTAAGACATGCAAGTATTTTACACAAAGTGAGATCATGAACAAATCCCTAGGTTAATGGGCTGCGGCACTCACACTTGAACCGATCTGTTAGGCTTCCCACTAAACAATTAGAGACACAAGAACTTACTTGTGATCTTCAGCTAAACCCTTCCCCATCAATGAGTTTTAAATAGCTTCATTAGAGAAAAGTCAGTAAGAAATCACAGAGGCACCTAAAGGATTCTTTTAAATTAAGCCCTCAGGCAAAGAGCCAGCTTACTTTACATCCCTCCTAATTCCTCACTGTGTTTTGTACACTAATAATTAGTAACCAAATGTATACAAATTATAGTCTCCCAAAAAGAGAAAGCATTCTGATCAGTATAAACTGTACACAGAAACATGTACAACTTGTATGAATTTTTGAATGCTCACCAATGCCCGTGCTGTGGCTAGTAATGCCCTTAAAATCTGATCCTTTGAAAAGATACATACACAGCAGAAAAATGTCTGATTTTTACTCTTCCAGTTTTAATCTGGGCTTCAGTAAGTGAAGTGCATTTAAATAAGTGTGTATACCAGATCATGGGGATGGGTGAGCATCACTGAGACAGCTACCTAAAGGATGTGTTCCGAGTCCTGCAGGGTCTTATCACCATGCCAGTACTTATTGTTGCATTCTGCCTCATCTTCATAACTCAATGTGTCTAATTCTATATTCATTCCACAAAACTGCCATCTTTATCGTACCCCTGGGATGGAACTTTACAATAAGAACTAGCTAAGTGTGGTTCTCCATGTCTTTCTGCTAGCCATACATCTGTTGCATTAGATAAAACGTCTCCTGACCTACCAAAGGGAAGGAATTTGTCTCACTAAACATATGCAAATTGAAACAAAGGAGTCCAAATTTACAATCAAGACCATTTATCTGTGTTATCAAACCACTGGAATAATAGGAAGAAAATGGTTCTTCAGAATATCAGATAAGATATTCCCTACTGGTGCCAAGTAGAATTTATCTTTTCCGTGAACCAATGTTATAATCAAGAGAATAACCACCCCACCCGCTACAACCTTTGATTGGGAGACTAGTCTTGTCCCATTCTAGTAACCAGGCACTGCAAATCATCTACTAGTTTAGCAAGATGTGGTTTAATTCACTAATATTTAACTGCATTTGATTGCTCATCATAAATTAATTCACATTCACTCATTCAGCAATTGAGATTCTGCTACATACAAGTCCTTATCTATGGGTAAATCCTACCGTAGTTGAGAATTCTCCATATTGACTATCTAGCATTCTTAATCACTGCTGATTTCCTAACAAATTCCATTTGAAAAAAAAATGAAAACAAAAACCCCTTGCATTTTAATTATTTGTTTTGACACAGTGATGAAGACGTACCTCCTGTTTCTTGTTTCTGCTTCAAATTACATATTTCCAGAAGACAATGGGGCATTGATTTTTAACCACAAGTAAACAAGGCATCTGGACTTTGTCTTAATGAGATAAAGTTTAGTCTGTGCTTTCTCAGTGGGATGGTTTTTGCTATTTAATTGGTAGCAAAAAAACTTCAGTAATATGTCCTTTGTCTGCCAGCAGTGAATTCTGTGTGGGAACAGAGTTCCTGTAGAAAGCCATTAGATAGAAATGCTGTCTTAGAACTAATTAGATAAAAAAAATCGCAGGAAAAAATGCTACTCATGACTTGAGAGGAAATTTGAAAATATTATTGTACTCTATGATTTCCCTGAATAACAGAGAAAAAAGTTGGGTTCCACATCTCTGTGCTAGATCTTTCAAAATAAGGCCAGTTTACTTTAAGCGGGCTATTTATAATCACAGAGATTTCATGAAATCTTAGATGAAATTGGGATAACAAATATAAACAGAAGTATGTTGCCTACAATGTTTATGTCCCTAAAATAAAAATTGCAGTCATTATAAAACAAGAAAAAAGTACAACACTAGAAATATCCAAATATCCATGCCCAAAGAAGCATTCTAAAAATGTTATCAGAGACATGATTAAGTGCCAATTACTTTAAGTTGAGTAGGGTCTTCCCTAGGGACCACCTGGGAAATCTTGTCAACACCACCACCAAAAATCATGGTGGTACATTTTCAGAGAGCCAGGCAGGAATCTTTTCTAGTTAATGAGGAAAATAAGACTCTAAAGACATCTTTTTTTTTTTTTTTTAATTGAGTCATTTTCCTTCCTGGTTGAAACCCTTCAAAAACTTCCCACTGCACTTCAGATTAATGTCACCTCCTTCCTGTGGTCTGAAGTGCTTGCTTTCCTAGGTTCTCATCTCCATCTCCATATATGTATGTCCTTTAGTTTTTCTGGTAGCCTCCCAGTCCCTGCAATAGATTTGGCCTTTCCTGTCTCAAGGCCTCTGCCTATCCCCATCTTTAGCTTTCTCTCCTTTCTCTTACGTAAGTAGTAGCCATGGTTTGGATGGTCAAAAGATGGTTCATTAAGTAAGCATACCCAGATAACCAAATTCTGTGAATATTTTCTAATTGGTCTTTTACTCAAGTTGATTTTTCTATTCATCCTCTGCTTAAAACTGTTCTCCTCTTCCTCAGTACTTATTAGAACTAATTGCATATAGGAATAGGAATTTTTTTTTAATCAGTCAATCAAATTTAGTCTTGGTCATTAGATTGTTTATTACACAGTTATAGGTCCATACTGTGACATAGAATTCTGTATATGTTGACATGTGTATCCCTTGAAGGACCAGTTAATGTTTCGGTCATTGTACTTGATTTCTACCATGGCTGTATGCAAAGGTAGTTAGCGTCTTATATATCTTTGCATATATGTAGAATACAGTGGACAAACTCTTATATACATATCTGAGGTTGATTGCATTGAGTGATTAAAACCTCCCCCTGGAACACACAAGGACCTGACATGCTCAAAGCTAATCAAAGATTGAAGAGGTGATACCATGCCTTTTTTTGTGAGTAGGTTACATCCTATCGGAGTCTGACTGCACAGACTTCTTTTGTTGGCTATGAAGGAGTGAAGGGCCATGTTATCTGAGTAGGAGATGACATGGCATGATTAGTAGCCTGTGGGACTAAGGACAGATATTGCCTCTAGTTCTCAGTGGGACGTACACCTGTAACTTTAGCACTTTGGAGATAGAGTCAGAAGGATTAAGAGCTTGTGACCAGTCTGACTGAAACACAATACAACACAACACAGCACAGCACAGCACAACACAGTACAAAACAATAAAGGTGATACTTAGACCAAGAAGGAATTGAATTCTGCCAAGAATATGAGGCTGCCTAAAAGTAGATCATCAAGGCAGAGCCTCTGGACAAAAAGCACCTTATGCCAACACCTGGTATATCTTGCTGAGACATAAGCCTTGAGGCCAGTGAGCCCTTCCTGGACTGCATCTCCACACACCCAGAGACAGCACAAATGGCTGTTGCTTTCGGCTGCTAATTCTGTGGTAACTGTCGTACAGCAGTGGGAAACTAACACAACTGCCAAACTGAATCTCATCCAAAGCCAAGTTGTCAGGAAATGCCTTTTTCTTCACAGTCTAATTTTATTTTCTGTTATTTTAAAAGCCAAGTTTCTGGATGGCAAGGCATTTTCATTTTTTAAAAAAATGTTTCTAAAGGTATCTTCTCATGGAAAGAAATACATTTCATTTTGTGCTACGTGTGGCGGCTCACGCTTTGAACCCCAGCATTCAAGGAGCCAGAAGAAGGCAGGGAAAAAGATCAAATACATTCTACTTTGAGATGCAATTAAAATATGATTATAATACGAATCAATACCATTCTAATTTTATGTATTCAAGTTGGCAACAAAGTGGCTACTGTGTGTATTATAGTATACCTTAGGGAAGGTGAATTTGTATGAGAGTTGAAAGTAGTAAACAAAATGGGTAGCTTAATATTATAATACAGTATGCATGACATGTTGAAATGTGTATTTGTGTGATGTGTATGTATGTGCATCTGTATAGGTATGCATTCATGTCCTTTTCATAATATGATTTTAGTGCCAATTCCAGAGAAGCTGAGACAGACCCCTTGAAGGTGTTTGGAGCAAAACGAATGGACCAAAGGACTGAGAAAATATAATTGGATACACAGAAAAAGAGGAAGAAGAAAAACGAGTCTGATATTCATCTTTCCTAAGAAGACATGAAAGCATGTGATTGGTCTACATGGTCATTATTTACATGGTTGGCAATCAAGAGATACTGGTCATTACTTGAGCCAGCAGATATATTGGGTACAGTGAGTATATTAAGGACTTTCTGAAACAGGTATCATATTTAAAGCTGTGGCCTGTGGTTATCGGTGGGGAGAATGAAGAAATGGCCTTCTCCTTTTGTCTTTAAAAGTACAGGACCCAGTTGTACAGCTTTATCCTAGCTGTTGTTTCTAAAGAGGTGTCTTTGACAATTTTATTCATTTTTTAATTGCAATGGTCCACTAATCACATCTTTGTCTATTTCTACCAGTATCCTCTTCATTTTGAAAAGAGAGATTTCGAATTGACTCTATTAAGCAACCTAAAGATATCATCTCGCTTGCTTACACTAGCTTGGATGTTTAAATGGTCATGGCCCTGTGCATAACATCCACCAGATGTACATTTTAAGGTTTTTCTTTTCTCACTGGACCTGATGCTGGCATGCTAGAAGTGCTAGCTTAAAAGGGAAGACTGTGAACATGGATGAAAATGCCGCCCCATGCTTAAGTCTGGGCTCTGTGATCAAGCATGCTTCTCTCTGGGACTTGATTTGGATAATCAGCATGATGATTCTCTACTTGTTCATTTCATAAAGCAGTGCTTAGTATTGAGGGAAATTAAAGTACAGGGCAATGATTCCTCCTGTTTCTGATTACATGAACAGAAAATATAAATAAACAACAGTCCAAAAGGCCTTAGACTATTGACTATTGTAATACCCAAGTGATTCAGGTTGCTGATTGGGGATATATATGTCTTCTATACACATATTTACAGCTATATAAATGTATATCTATATTATACATATATTATAAATACATATATACATCTACATAAATATACATTAATATAGATGTATATATTTATTTATATGTGATATATATATATATATATATATATATATATATATATATATATAAAATTCACAAATTACCCAAAAACAATTACTCTGCTAATATGTAGCAACATCTTTCTAGCTTCTATGTCTTTATTGAATTCTGCTCTTCCCTCTTCTATATATTATTAGTTTCCACCACTCCTTGACATTAATATTCACACTTAATAAATCTTCTATATCCATTGGAAGTTCTAGTTCCTTGACAGCATTTTTTTCTTTAGAATTCTCTTAGGAGATTGCTCTGTTTCTTTCTAAATTGATGAGCTACCTAAAATAACTTTAAAACTTTTGATATGAGATGCTAAAGGGTAGTCTGAGTTTTAGTGATTTGTTCTGTCATGTATCAAAACAAGCTTTTAAAAACTACTCTGTGAACTATTTAGATTATATTTTAGACTCACTGAGCATGAAATGCTTCTGTGTCTTAGAGGACTTCAATATTCTGTCAATCTTGGAGAAACAGAGTATCAGGCATACTCGGTTGTTTCCGAATGGAAATTTCTAAGACAGTAAGTGTAGCAGTCATTAAAAGACCAGGAAGAAAGGGTAAAAGACCTTAGTGCCATTGAGATGATTCAAGTGGCATTGCTTGCAATGCAGGCTGAGTCTGATCTGTATAAGCCACATAAAGGTGGGAGGAGAAAAGCAACTCTACAAAATGTCTTATGATATTTATATGTATGCATAGCAGGAATATTCATCATGTACACATGCACGATAATATTTTTAGGAAGATTGTATATGGGTGAAAGAATATCGGAAGGAATAGCTGAACACAGCCTAGAAGATTTTGGAGCCTATGGTATTTTCAACAGCAGAGACTTTGGGGGAGCCATACTGTGTCATGACAATTCTGGTTCCTTTAAATAAAACAGAACTATTATCAGAATATGTTTTTGCTCAAATCTCAGGTATGTATTAAGGGGCTACTTCAGTTTGTCCACAGAAGTTGACTATTATTTGCCTGGGGAAGTGTAGAAAAGGGATGAAGATGGGAGAAAAAAAAAAAAGAACCCGTAGAATGTAAAATACTGGCTATAGTATTGCAAGGAGAACTTTTGAGGAAACAGGCTGTATAAAAACAATATTTCAGTAAAGCAACTTTGAATGTGTCTTTACATAAGTCAGGGCAATGGGAACACAGCTGAGCTTCAGAGTCTAGACTCACACTTTGGGATCAGTTCACTGTGGACATGGAGGCAAGCATCAGACACATAGTTTGACACATAGCATGGCGTTGCTGAAAGTTTCTGGGCACTCAAGTCAAAGGTACTCAATAAATACTTCTTAATTTTTATTTTACTTCTTCTGACTTTTAAAAGATTGCTCCCCTATGGAAGAGAGTGTAGGTATTTTAAACATAATTTTTTATTATGGAGAGAAAATAATTCAGCCTAGCCCGTGTGTTCACAAATCGCCTCTTCTTGGTCAATGGTTCATCTCTTTCTAAGTTGATCAGTCTTCTGCTTTCTTATGTGTTTTTAGTCTTAAGTTTTAATCTCCTGTTTCAAGATTGTTGCTTTAGCTCTGTCTTTCAAAACCCACAGGAAATCCTTGTTCCTTGAAGATACTGTGTAAAGAGACCTTTAAGAGATTGATTCAAGTCTTTCTAAATTGGCAAACTAATCTAAAATACCTTTAAAGTATTTGTTGGTGATCCTAAAGATAATATGAGGTTTTAGTGATTTTCTTCTCTTTTTTTGTGGTTGATACCAGCTCTTTAAAATATATAGTGAGGTACTTAAAATATATTTTAGCCTCGATGCCTGTAAATTGCTTCCATGTTTTAGAGGATGTGAAGAATATCGCAATCTAAATTTAAGTAACAAACCGGGTCTGTCATGTTTTCTTGAATCATCTTTTAGAGATCTTTCTAGTAGGGAAATCAATGGGAGGATATTTTCAAAGAGGCCAGCATGACTCACAGATGGATGGCTTTCCAGCAATAGAAAACTACCTTGGGGAAGGAAACTACTTAGCCTCCTGTGTGGCAAGTACATTAGACAGCTATAACACAATAATTAAATTGATGAAGAGTCGATAGACTCTGAAGGGCTTGAGGGGAGGGAGAAGCAAAGGGCACATAAACATTCTCTTCCATTTTTCTTTAAGAATCACTTTTATACCATCAGTGAGAAAACAGACATTAATAATGCAACCGTGTACAGTTCTTAAGTAATTTGCAATGTCTGCTAATCTTCAGAGTATTTTCTGGAAGGGGTCTGGTCACACCCCACATGTCACTTAGCTCTAATAAAAGGAAGTAAAAACTTTTAGAGGTAATTTTCGAAAGTATATTCTATTTTTAATGACAGCATTTTTGGTTGTTTTCCTCTCTCATTGATGAATAAAAGATTTACTTGATTACTCATGTGTCCACCTGGCTGAATTTTGCTTCATTTCTAAATGTACTGTGTGCAAATACTATCAGCATCTATGGTTACCTCGCCTCTTCCCCAAAACCATGATAAAGTAAGGAAAATGATACTGTAAAACCATAAAACCCGCCCATCCCATGGTTCTAAATGAAGATCAAGGTCACAGTAGCTCTTAGCCATGTGATAGACTTGTTTTCAGAGATGTTGTTTTCCTCAATTACTAAATGAATGTGGGCAGGCATTATTAGCCATGGTGATCTCATAGGGTACCATCAGCGCTGGCAGAGTTACTCTCTTCTTCCAACAACCCAGTGTCCCTCAGTGGATAAAATGACAAGTTACAGTCAGGTGATTCATTATAACCACAACCCACTCACCATGGGATTTCACCATGGTTCCTAATATCTGATTGTTCTCTTATCACTACTGTTACTCTTAGTTTTTAATATTTGCTTGAGATTGAAATTTATTTATGGTTATCCCGAACAATATGTACTAAAGATCAAATTACAGCATCAAAGTGAAATGGAAATAAGTATCAATGGCTGATCTTGGAATGTTACAAAGTCATACAAAATGATAACAAAATCACAGGTTCTTTGTCTTTCCAGAGACCAGGGACCCAATACTGAGACTCCAGTGCTTTTGAATTCCCCATCACTGGCATTTTAAATACATTTCCATTATGAAAAAAACTAGCTTCTTGTTTCCTTGCTTTCTATGGTCAGCCCTTAACAATAAAGGATGCTTAAACTGCTTAATGTTAGTTTGGGGAGATATGACATCTTCTATTGTCAAGGTGTCCATCTATATCATGAAAATATGGGGATGATGCTACAAACCACAGATACAGTGGCAGGGACTTTCAAAGTCCTTGGCATCAACTTAAAAGTCATTATTTGATTCCATTAAGCTGCTAGTGATCTGATTTCTCTCAAATGAAAGCTGACATCTGCGTATAGTAAGAGCTTATGTGTGATACGACTTAGGGAGACAAGATTCACAAAGTCCAAATGTATCAGAAAGTAGCAAAAATGTTACATAACAAAGACAAGTCATACCCCTTGATTCCTTTTATGGCTAGTCACCCCAGTTATTCTCCACTAATTCTCCATTTAATTTTCTGAAAATAACTTATAACTTCACTCAAATACTAGGAATAAAAGTAAAATTAAAATAGTAAGGCTTGTAAATAGTAGACTAAAAGCAATATAAAAATTTTCAAAAGCTGGATAATTTCAAACTATGTTTTTCAGAAATTCATTATTTAAAAAGGTATTTGCCTTTTAAACTTAAATCTTAATTTAGTTGTTAAAATTGACCAAATTGCTGCACACAGATAATATCAAATGAGCCAAACAGAAGATTTGTGAAAGAGGTATAAAACTGTATCATTTGTTGGTTATTCTTCAATGGTTATATCTTCTTCCTGAAATGTCAAATTTTAATATAGAAAGAGAAAAGTTAAAATACACTAAAACAAAGTAAAGGGGAAGTAGACAATAGCCAGGAAAATTATAAAATTTTAGAAATAAGACCATATCCACTGAAAGCTAAGACTTTAGACAAGGCTCTTTTTCAGAACTTCACATGCAAGACAACAAAAATCAACTATATGAAGAGAATAAAGGTATTTGTGACAAACATCCACACTTATTCCTTTCGAAGAAGACACTCAAGGGTTCTACTAACATTGTAAAGGGTGACATAAAAGGGGATCAGAGGTGTTTTAATAGGCAGGCCTCTAAGCAAAAGCACACCAAGTTTGTGGGCAACCTATAAAATTAGAATATAAGGCCTAGGCCTCCAAAGGGATTGCCCTCACATGACTAGAGAGGCTGATGCTTTGTGCCATTCACTGGGTCCAAGATCCAAGACTACAATAGAAGCATTTGTAGAGAAAAGAAAAGAACCAATCAAGTGCAGAGGGTCAAATTATTAACTTAGATAAGCATAGAAAATTAATTTCATCCAAGGAGGTGACTCAACCTGTGAGTACAGTTTAATAACCAGAAACTTGTAAATAACACTAATTTAACCACAAAGCATTGTGTTATATGGCAGAATAGGGAGGGATGATGTGGAAAGGAAAGGGGATTAAGACAAAGCCAAACTGCAATTTGAAGTGATTGAAAGCTAATTATAGTTGATTGAAATCATTTATAACAACAAGGAAAGTCCTTATTTAAAGATTAATAGGTAAAACCAGAAGAAATGAGTAAGCATTAAAAGGTTTGCTTCGGGAATTAGAACAAAGTGACTGAGGAATTGTTTGACTTTTAAAACTGTCACATTTTTCTGTTATGATCAATTTGCATTATGCATTTAATTACTCTTTTAATGAAAGAGAACATCTCTTCATTGCTAATTTATTATTAAATACATGTATGATAAATGGGTGAATGTTATCTATGAGTACCTTGATGTACATATCTAATACTGAATACAGAATCCAGCAGAAATCTTTTCTTGTCACAGACCGCTCCTACTCATCAACCCTGTTACATGTTTTCCTGGAGTCAAAGTATTTGGGGAATATTATAAAATGAATTATTTCTGGACTACTGAATGAAATCTTGAAATTCTGCCTATGAGACACTGAGCATTTCCACCTGTGGACTCTCTATCACATGAATGCATTTAATCTGCTTTCATCTGTGTTCCTGAGTCTGGGCCAGCCACTCCCAACTGAAGATATTACAAGTTAGGATAAATAATAGAATCTTTTGGAATTGCTGATCTCCTGTATGTGAGCTCTCATTAGAGATACTGCCTTTCTCTATAAAAAGGCACTTGTTACCAAAAAGCAGCAGAGATAACATTATTTGAAATAGTCTAATTGAACACTGAGTGGTTTCATAAGAAAATAAACCTGGTTTGGATATTTCACACCACAAAATGTTAATGCTCAGAGAACTGGTCTATTTTTAATACAAAATATCATGTAGATATGTTCCTGAGATCACATTATGTAGGAGAGGGCAGAGAATATATACATAAACCTTGACAAAAGCAATAAAAGGAGAAAAGTACACTCCTAGTTTGTCAAATGAGAGAAAATCTCGATCCACTTTTCTGCGATTCTAAGGGTCTTGCTTCACAGTAGAGTCTCCCTGAAGCTTAGAGGGCTGAGGGGAGCTCTTTGCATGTTGAGCCCCAGACTGATTCACATTCATAACATTTACACTGAGGGACATAGGTTCATAGGTGTTGCCAGAGGTGTTTCAACTCTAACCCAGTCAGACACAGGAGAGATAGCTAGCATTGGTAAGTGAAACTACTTTATTCTCACAAAGTTCTGCATGGCAATAACTCTGCTGTCTGACAAATTAGTCGAGCCTCAGACACTAATTAGGAGGTTAACAGCACTTACTACTGTCATTCCAAATGACAGACTCGTGAATATTGTCATCTTTGTCTCTGCTAAGCTTTCCACAAACAAGTCTAAGAATCGAAGAACTCTCCTCCTCCCCCATTCAATTTGTGTCCTACTATAAACAAAGATTCCTAAATTGCTGAAGGTACTTGGCATGTAGCTCAGACTGTTCTGAAACTTATGGTAATCCTCCTGCCCCATCCTCCTTAGGAATAGAATTATGGGTATGAGCAATTATCCTTGGGACCAGCCCCTCAATTTTTAACTCCAAAGCAAATTCAGCTTTTTCCTGCCAAAAAGTAACAAGACTATATCACACACATATTTGTGATTTTATTTTCCAAATGGATGTTGATATTGCTCTGATGAATGAAATATGTATTTTTGTAAAAGTTTTTAATTATATAGATAATAGCCTTTTATTTTACATATTCTCAAATCAATGAAAATTGAAAGCAATGTACTTAGTGAGTGAAGTGAGTGAAGTGAGTACAGCTGTCCCATGTTGAAGAGATGAAATTCTAGATGATTGAATCTTGGTGATCCTACACCGAGTCTTGGTAAGACTGTCTTTGATGAGCCAAATAAAATGAATCAGGCCTGCCCATTTCCCAGTATTCACTATCACAAGACACTTTATATTTGACTTCTTTCAGAGTCCGGCCTTTCTTATCCCTCAATCACCACTCAAGGCTGTGGTTTTGTTTACTGCCTGCATCTAAATTTTGTCTGGCAGAAAGGAAAGCCTTCCAGCTGGGATGACAACTAGAACACATTCTGGACCCATCTCCAAGCTCTTTCAAGACTCTTCTCTCTTAAAAGCTTAAGATGTCCCTGTAACTGACAAAATGATAATAGCAATAGAAATTCATAGGATTCTTGATGCACTGTTAGTGTGGTACTATCCCCATGTATTGTACTCTTTTTTAAAATTGGATATTTTATTTATTTACATTTCAGATGTCATCCTCTTGCCCCATTTCCCCTCTCTAGCGCCCCCATCCCATCCCCCCTCCTCCTTTTTGCTTTTATACCATTTTAATTAAATGCAAGTATTAAGGTCAGTTCTAGGCTGAGGGACTAGCAATACAATAGATGCAAATAGTCAAGGAACAAGCAAGACAATAAACACAGATAGTCAAAGAACAAGCAAGACAATAAACACAAAAGGTCAAAAAACAAGTGAGGCAATAAACAAAGTTCTGTGAACACTCCCATGATCACTGTTTCTAGTCTTGTATCTACACTCTAGCCTGTTAAGTGGGCATTACTATCTCTTTGTGACAGATATCATTGGCTGATTCTCTAGAGCAGTGGTTCTTAACTTTCCTAATATTTAGAACCCTTAATATAGTTCCTCATGTTGTACTGACATCAACAATAAAATTATTTCTTGGCTACCTCATAACTGTAGTTTTTGTACTGTTATGAATAATAATATAAATATCTGCTATTAGACAAATGTGATAAGGTTATTCAATCCCCTGGTTGAGAACTACTGCTGTAGAGTATTTAGGCTCTCTTCTCTAGGCTGATATATACCCTGGTTTTATTCAGCTATGCTGTCTCTACCATTCCAATTGTATGATCCTTTCTATTGCAATATTTAATTGAGAGAGAGAGAGAGAGAGAGAGAGAGAGAGAGAGAGAGAGAGAGAGA
>NW_021621323.1:906640-916574 GCF_004785775.1 Grammomys surdaster
AGAGAGAGAGAGAGAGAGAGAGAGAGAGAGAGAGAGAGAGAGAGAGAAACAGAGACAGAGAGACAGAGGCAACAGAGAAAGACATAGAGAGAAAGACCAACAGATTTCATTCAAGGACTACCTGTGTTTCTTTCTCTTGTACATTTATTAAAGCATCCTTTAGAGTTCAGCAGATGCTTCAGCATTAACTCAGATCCCCTACTATTTTTTTTTAAGCTCACATGAGGAGGGGGACTGCAGAGCAAGGACTACAGAGATGGCCACAAAGGAAGTCTGTGATGCTGAATCAGTCTCAGAGTGAAAGATGCTGTACCGCCCAGGGTGGAATGAAAGAGCCACTTTGTTAGCAATGGGGGAGAGTGTTAGGGGAAACAACGTTTAGCTAGAAGAAAGTCAAGCCTTAGGCAGAAATCAGGGCAATTATTGAGCAGATCTGGGGCATCACATTCCCTCTGAACACTAGAGACCATGGCCTTCTGTTTAGAGGCAAATGACAGCACTCAAATAAGTATCCCGCCCTGGGTCAGTCCCTATCCCTCCAGCCTGTATACAAAATCAAAGGGAGTTCTAGAGACTTTGCCTGGCTTTGCCTCAGGGTTGACAAATGTGTGATCTGCCCCTCCCCATCACCACCTGCTCCCTCTGGACTTTCTAATGGCTCTGAGGGCAGAAGCATAATGCAATTTGTCAGAAAAGGGACAAATGCAGCAATAACAATGTCCACCTAAACCGAGTGAAGGCTTGCTTTAATTGTCTCTGCCAGTATATCTAGCAGGAATTCAGTGGGAAAAGCTGATGATCCAAAAGAAATTATTTTCTTATTTTTTTATTGAAAATTTCAAGGAAAACATAAGCTTCAGCCCCATGGGAGAAAACAGGGTACCACAAGGACAGGAAAGATGGATGTCTTCCAATGTCTTGGCACATCTAACTTTAAGATATTGACGATACTATCATAACTTCCTGCCCTAAATGTCTTTATTAGAGAAACAAGATTTATGTTTTGGCTCTAGGGGGCAAAAGAAACTTGGGTGTCTGTAAAGGGTCCTCTGTCAGTCACTCAGTCTATTGGATTAGGGGCACACTGGGAGAAACTGTAAGAAAGTTATCTTGTTTGGGTGACCACAATTCCGTTCCTTGCAATTCACTTTTACCAGTTCCCTTGAGCTTTCTGGTATGTGATATTACTTTTCTTGGTTTCTGGGAGAAGTTGCTGCAGGAAATAGGGATTCTCTTGCTTCCTGATTTTCAAAAATTAATGTGCACATATGTTTAGCATCAGACTCTGCTGTATCGAACCGTAAATCTGTACACTACAGGAAAAGTGTATGCATTTTAAATAATTCATGTGTCACAGTATGGACTTGGACTACACTGAAGAAAATTAGGCATGCTAAGAATTCACAATTAAATTGTATCACAGTCTTTTCTCTCTGTTTGTGTAATCCGCGGAGTTGGCTAGGCAGTATCTGAGGGAACACAGTTGTTTATTAACTTGGAGCTTTGTACAGGTTTTCAACGGGGGATCCTGAACTAGTCATTATTTTTCCTCCCACTGGTGTCGCCCGCCCCTTCGTGCTACCATGCAGCTTCTGCCTTCATTACCATTTCCTGGGAACTGCTCCAGGAGTGTCCTTACAGCCTCCTCTGGCTTCTTGTCTTTACTGGGTTTCATCCATTTTCTACAATGCTATACAATGTGTCCCCACCCCCACACCCCAACACAATATTCTTAACATGTCACCACTCTACCTGAAATCTTACTTCTTCAGATGCTAATATTTCACAGGTGGGCCTGCAAGAGTCTCCTCAGTCTGATTACTCCTCAACACTCTTCTCCCCTAGGACTCCACACGCAGGTCCTAACTGTGGCTCAGTAGTCTTTCAAGCATCAGGTATGTTTCTGCCTCAAGCCTTTCTTTCCTTTTCACCCATTATTGTCATCTTACCTTGTCTTTTCCTGTGCTTTAGAGTATCTGCCCATTGAAGGAACTGGCCTTAATTTGGTAGTTTCACAAGTACTGAGAATTGTGCCTGCCATGTATTAATAGATACGTGCCAAAAGTTTGTTGGGTAAATTAATACACTGTGTATGCTATATTAGAAGAAGTCGCATTTGGCAAGATCTCACAAAAAAATGAGAATTGACACACCTCTCCCTCTAACTTCTGATGCCTGAAAAATTTACAATTCATGGCTGATTCCCTAAGTGATTTAATTGTCTTAGCCCATAAGACTATTACAATATGAACACTGTTAATAAGAGCTAGCACAATGAATCACTGGCTTCTGACCTCACCTTTGCCAGAGAGAATGGAGAGCATAAGTTTACAAGAGAAGGTGGGAGAAAAAGGGAAGGTGGCAAGACGTTGGGGCTGTAAGAGGTAGGGAAGTAGAAATGTGATCAATCACTGTCTGTCATGGTCCCAGGAAACCAGCTCTCACTCTTACCTCCCATACCCAGCAAACTGGGATGCTATTCTTTAACAGATAAGAAAAATCTTGATGAGTGAAAAATGTAAGCATCCCTTGGGACCCTAAGGTAAACCCATCTTCCTTCTTTCTTAGACTCAAGTCCCCAAACTCATATGTGAATGCTCTTGATATATCCCAGCCTTTGGGTTTTGCAGCGACTTTGACATTTGAGAGTTATTACTTGCTTTAGTAATCCTGAGGCATATCTTGTGCAGCTTTCTGGAGTGACCTCTCTTGCTCTGCTTTCAATACGTCTCATAACACCACAACTACAAACCAAGCAGGCTGCTTTCTGGGCCTCTCTGCAGAGATGAGAGCATTGACCTACATTCCCTGCTGTCTCCTCAGTCTGCCTGCTCTAGGCCACCCAGCTTCCAGCATATTCCCGCAGAAGACCTCTTTGCAGAATTGCCACTCATCAACCAGATCTGATCTAACATCTAATTATTCTGATTATGCCACAGTGGTATAGAGGTCCTCATTACCTTTCCCTTTTTAAAAGATAATTTAAAACAATCAACTCAATTCATCTTTCCAGTGTTGAGGATGAAATCTAAAGGATGGGGAAGTGTTTCTGGGCACTGTCCCACACTTCATTTTTGTGCCTTTTATAACAATACTAATATTAATAAAAAAAACCATGTTTTTACCAAAGAGTTGAAAGTAATTTCATTCAATCCTTTTGAAGATCTGTATAATAACTGGGGAGTAGGTAACTACCTGATTTATTAGATTTCTCACTGTTGTCCCAACAGTTCCAGGTGCTAAGTGAGTTTTTTATATTCCTAGGTGTCTGGAATACAAGAGGTACAAACTTCAAATTAAGAGTACTTATCATCAAGGAAAGACTGTAACTGAGTTTCCACTAAGACTCAAATGTAGACTGTAGATTTTCTGTTTCTTTCTTCCTTTCTATTTTAAAGTACAGTAGACCAAGTACATTAAATCAATAGCATTTTCTTTTCATAAGACTAATATTTCATTCCAAACAGCACACCTTGTTTATTTCCTAAACGGACCAAGAGATCAAGGTATTGATTAAAGGCTTTTATACACAAACACACACACACACATATGTCCTGCAGATACTTAGGGGTAATTCTTTTATCAGTTCTTTGGAAACTCAAATTCCCTCCCCAAGTCCCCAGAAGCAGCCTGAGCAACAGAGAAACTTTAACACAATAATATATATCTAATCAAGGAAGTTGGGAAGCACATTAACAAAAAGTCTGGCATGCAGCCAACAGTCTGCTGGGCCAACAGCAGCTTCTATGCTGTACTCTCTATTTCTGCCTACCGGTTCCCAAGACAGGGTAAGTGGGGAACTCAACTGGCTCTCAAATGACTGTGTGATGGCAGTCTGCTAAAGAATATGATTTGAGCATTTTTGGTCTTACCTGGCTTTATTAGCAGATGATAGAACAAATATAGAATATGAAGAAATTGCCCAGCATCTAAAATATTTAAACCCCAAACCTTCTGTATTTAACACTAATACACATCTTATTCCTGTATGGCTATGTACATAAAAACACTTTGGAATGCCAAGTTCCTCCAACCCTTACCTTATATCGTAATCAAGTATACCTGCCAAAAAATACAGTTAATTTCCTTCCATATGAGAATATTCATGCCTATAACTTCATCCACATGATGCAAATGGGCAGGCAGAAATCCATAACAGGAGTTTGAGGTAATTTATTCAGGTTCAATAAAATGTCTTTGAACTTGAACACATTTTCAAGAAGGTTATACAGTGCAGTGAAGGAGAGAAAATGATCCAGATAATTATACTGGAAAGATAAAGAAAAGAATTTTGGAGATTATTGTGACCTTTCTTTTACAAGTGGGAAATAAGATAAAGTCCAAATCTTCGGTACAATAATATTTACTCATCATATTAAATTCATATAACCTTAAGCCTCTCCCTTGATGATGAATCTGCTTGAAGCCAGGCCACAGAGGATTTATCTTGTTGATCCTTTACCTGAGTTGTCACGGGCCTATTTAACTCTTTCAAAAGGGTGCTATAGCTGTGACTATAAAACTAAACAAGTAATTTTTATAAAATACAAGCCTTTTGGAGATTTTATTAGCTGCTAATTTTTGGTGCCATTAAGTCTACTTGTTTTGCATGGCCTATTTTCCTTATTGACAAAGACTCTTTGGTGAGCCAAACATTAGTCATGCCTCAAAATCTTCTGTTAGACCCATCTGTGAACTTCCCAGTGAAACCTAGTCTTAGCAGAGAGGCCTGCTGAGTCAGTTTAGGTAGAATCCCTCACCCTCACTACCTGATTATTCTAGATATCCTTGTCACCTGATCAGAGTTCTCTCTCATCTTCCCACATTCTCACCCTGTGTCTCTGCAGCAAGAATCCTGCTGGGCTTGCTTAGCTAGAGTCCTGTTTATGTCTGGGCGGGGGAGGTTCCTCTTAATAATTTTAGTAATTTTCTGCCTACTACCCTCACATTGAACCCTGCTGTAAATCCCCACACTTCCATGCTGGGTTGCAATGGATCCCAATCTTTTCCTTGCTGCAAGAAAGAGCCCATTGACTTGCTTCCTAAAGTCTTATCACAGCTCTGAATAAAGTCTTCCTGTAACCACCACTGACCATTTTAACATTAGTCATGTCTTAATCTTCAGAATTCCAAAATATATTATAACGTTGACATTCGAATTACTCTGTGAAAGAATAAGCAAAATTTATAGCTTCCTGGCCCAAATTCGGCTTTCTAAAATCTAACCTTCGAGGAAGATGCTG
This sequence comes from Grammomys surdaster, assembly GCF_004785775.1. Lineage (NCBI taxonomy): Eukaryota > Metazoa > Chordata > Mammalia > Rodentia > Muridae > Grammomys > Grammomys surdaster. The sequence continues at coordinate 911,884 of NW_021621323.1, forward strand.
AGAGAACAGATGATAGCTATATTCTCCCTGACCCAACCCAACTGTCATAAAAAACCAAGCTAGCCAGAAAAATCAACACATTGGGTATAATCTAGAACATACTAATCATTTTTATTTATTCTTTTGTTTATTTTAGTTCTTGGCTAATATTTTTAACATCAGCTGAACTCATAAGTTTGATGGCTTATGTTCATTCAGGCAACTTTATTTTAAAAATAAAATTATATTATATATGTATTATATATATGTTTACATATAATACATATATATGTGCATATACACACATACATATATGTATGTGTATATGTATGTACGTATATGACACTTCTAAAACATGGTTGATGGGCAAAAACCTCCATGTTGGTCCATGATGGGATAGAAGAGAATCATTGCTGCAGTTTTGAACTGTATGTGATGAATGCTTAGCCCTTCCGTATCTCCAGCATTCTACAAGAGACCCTTGTTTTAAAAATATTTCCCAAATATTTTGAAAAGTACTTTAGAGTTGTCCCTTCTTAACTCTAAATACAACTGAAAGATGATCATGTCTCTATATCTGAAGCCCAACATGAAAACTAATCATATTTCATAAGAACAGACATGGTAGAGTAACAGTAAAAAAGAAGTGGATAAAGAAGGGAGAGAAAGGCATCCTAGGAAAACATTTATCTGTGACTGTCCACAGGCCAGACATAGGACAGGAGATGTAAAAGGTTAAGTCAATATAAGGAAGAACCTTCAGGAAGTTATTGAAGGAAAGAGAATCCTTGCTGGTCATAGCATATCCTTTGCTTCAATTCAATCTCTAGCATAATAAACCAAACCAAACCAAACCAAACCAAACCAAACCAAACCAAACTAAACCAAACCAAACCAAACCAAACCAAACCAAACCAAACCTGAGACAACCACTGTGAGGCTCTAGACTGTCAGCTGAGCTTGATGTAGCATTAGCATGAGAGCACTGTTCTGAGAGTGTCTCTGTGGGAGTTTCTGGAGAAGAGTCATTGAAATGGGCAGAGCAGTCCTCAACAGCCTGAATGCAGTGGCAGGAGGGGTGGGCTAAGGTCCTGCACTGCATGAAAAGAACAGAAAAGAGCACCAACACTCATGTTTCCCTGCTCCTCTGCTGACTCTATGTGACAGGCTGCCGCACACTCTTGCAAACATTCTTGCTCCTCAAACCCTCCCTTAAGCTGTCTCCTGTCAGCTTTTTTTGTTTTTGTTTGTTTGTTTTGTTTTTCATTTTTGTTCATATGGGTTTTTTGTCACGAAAGCCAGAGAAGTAGTTAATACACTCTGTACTCATGTTTAGAGTTGAAGACAGTTCAGTGGTACTCACCTACCATGCATAAACTCTGAGTTTAATCCCTAATATAACACTAAATAAATAAAATCTCTTTTTATCAGAGACCAGGAAATAAGTATTTGTTCAGACAGTGGAATAAGTATTTAGAAAAATTATTGGCTAGATATGAGTGTTTTACAGTCGTAAAGGCAGGAGCAATGGGAATATGCATTGTAACTTTTCCCAGAAGCAGGATCAGTGAGGCCTCTCATAATAATAACCAACAACAGCAGTTAAGAGTGATGGAAGAACTCACAAGTATGATAAAAGCTCTTGGATGTCACATACAAGCATTACACAGCTTTTCTTTTGGCTACAGAAAGAGAGGGATGTGTGAAAGTTAAAAACAGTTACATCTTGATTCAATGTGAATTGTGAAGGTTGTAGCGAGGCAGATAGTATGGCCTTGTTCATTTGAAAATGCACTTATCAGCATGAAAGAGAATTCAATTACTTCCAAAACTTGATAGCGTCCATATCAAAATGTTCAACATGTCATATCCACGTCATGAGGCAACTGAACAAAATAACTGTCAGATTCAGATAGCTTGTGTTTTTTGGACAAGCAACCATTTAAAATAAAGTGTGTAGTGCAAAGATGTTTGAAAGGATCATCATGTAGCTGGATGTTGATCCTGCCCAAGCTAAACATGCAGCGCACACATCGAAAGGAATAGACTCAGGGATCGTTTAGACTTCTGCATCATGAATTTAATGTGTCACATCCACCTTCTCACCCATTCACTCATTCATAGAATAGACGAGCAGAGTAGATTCTGCACATTACTGTTACTGATAATACACAGAGCCCTTAAATTCGCTCAGAGTAAGTGCCACTAATACATTACAAACTCAAGTCCTTGTAATGCAAACCATACTTCCTCACCCACTGTTAACCCCAAGCTTAGTGACTTATTTTTTCTTTCTTCTTTCCCTGGCCCATATTCTTCAGACACTTCTGAGTGAGGTCCATTAGGGACTGTGCAGTATGAAGTGTTTCATCTCTATCAGAAAAAAATGACTTGTAAATGGAGGTTTTGCTCCAGTGGAAAATTAATCTTTGGACATGAATAGCACTGTGAGCACTGAATGTGCATTCAGTTTCGTCATTTGCTTTAAGTGTGTCTCCCCACCACACAAAGCCCTTTGACCTACATTTTGTTATTCTCGTTATTAGTAAACTCCAGTGTTTGACATCTCCCACTTGTTGCATAGTGATTTTCGCATTTAGAGAGCAGGAAGAACCATCCTCTTGATGACCATTTTGTAATTCTCCCTGAAAATATTTCCTTGGGATGTTTTTCAGATTGATTAAAACTAATTAAGAGGAAAAAGGGAGGAAAGCGTTTTTACTTCCTAAGCTAATTAGCCTCCTATAAAGTCTCTGTAATTGACATAACATTTCGTAGTTGGGTTTCATCATTCATCTGATGATTATTCATGAAGTTGAGCCAAGCAGGAGGCAGCAGGGCTAACTGAGGGAGCTGAGCAGGTGAGTGTGACACATAGGTTGGAACATGGGCTTCTGCCACTGCAGCAAGGACAAATAGAAATATGGCTGTCATGTGTTGTGTTGTCATGACTACACCGATTCTTTTCTCTGGATACCTCTGTTACCTAGCACGTTCAAAACAATTCCATATGAGCTCAAAGGACTTGAAGCAAAGGATGCTGATTGGGGAGTTAGAGAAGGAAGGAATGCATATGCACAGAACTTTGTGACTTTTGTTGTCCCTTGGCAGCCATAACAACCCATTCTAGATACTCACTCAAATGTTCCTAGTATAAATAATGATGGTTTATTCATGAATTTAGCAAAATGCTTTATGAATCTGTTCTTATTTTTAACTTTGTCTCCTCAAGATAGCTCTATAATCTGGTAAACCTGGTATCTCATTTCATTTGCTCTGGAAGCATCCTGATCCGTCCCAGAACATTTGCAAATTCTGAGCTTTGGCAAGATGGACTTATATCCTCACTCTGGGGTCATTTCCTACAGGAAGTTTAAGCAACTAGAATTTGCCTTTCTATGCTTCCTTTTCTGGTCTCCTACACTCCCCCCTGCCCCCCCCCAAAAGAGATGGATCGCCACTAGTGGCTGTGCCTTCTAAAGCAAAAGAAAAGAAAACAAAAAACCTCATTGCTGGTCTCATAAAGTGGTTTGAAACCTATTTATCACTTTCCTCCTTTGGAAACATGCTGGGTTAGATGGTAATGAATAATCAGAAGGGAATTAATGTGGAATGGGCAGCCTTGGAGGAGAATTTCTGCACTGTAGGTGACTGACATCTGGCAAGGCCCAACCTTGACAACCTAGTCTATAATTTTAGACTATGATAGTTTGGTAGCCCTAGGCTTCCTGTCTTACAAAATATATATTTCATAAACAATAGCATTCTCCTTTAGAATATCAGTATGTGGTTACCATACATCAAGAATGTTATAAATTCTAAAACCTATACAAGTCTGATAGGAAATATCAGGGTAAGAGGTTTTCATTTAGATTTAATGACAGGTTTTGGAAATTAAGAGTAGTCTCATATTTCAGGCTAAGCTTGTGATTTTTACAATCACAAAATTCAGAGAGAGATGATGAAAAGAAAACACATCACAAGAGATCATACTAAGGTCCAAAGTGAGCATGTGAACTGAGATCCCACAGGTTGTGGGATTTGTTGATAGCATCACTAAGCTTGCCTTTTACTTTAACGATATGGATATCAGCAGCATTTCCTGAAGCAGCATCAACTACCCACAGCTCTCTGACACTTGATCATCTACTGTTAAGAAGAAAAAAGAAAGAAAGAAAAGAAAAACGGCAGTAAGAAAAGAAAAAAGGCAGTACCAAACGATTCCAGCCATTGTGGAGTAAAAATGATTTCTGCAGCAACCGAGAAAGTCTCATTTTTTCCAGAAGGATGATAAGATGGCAGAGTTCTCTTCATTCTTTACAATCAGTGGCCAAAGAAAGTTTCTCCCAACTACAATTCTCACTTACTTCTGTTTGCTCTGGTCCCTGGGGCCTCATAGTGCATTGACTTTCTGTATCAATGCCTTTGGCTTATTTCTGAAGGATCCATCCTACCACTTAAGACCCAGTTTAATTATATTCTGTATATTCCATTATTTCCCTCCCATAGTCAGAGAGTAGGAATTTAGATGGTATAAAGTAAACTACTGATTTCTGTGCTGAGGAATAACACAGTTGGTAAATACAAGTACAACAAACATGTATACTTGAGCTCAATCCTCAGAGCCCATAGGGAGAAAAGAGAAGAGAAAGCAGAGAAAAGAAGAGAAGAGAAGAAAAGAGAAGAGAGGAGAGGAGGGGAGGGGGGAAGGG
>NW_021621323.1:921574-929074 GCF_004785775.1 Grammomys surdaster
AGAAGGGAAGGGAAGGGAAGGGAAGGGAAGGGAAGGGAAGGGAAGAGAAGAGAAGAGAAGAGAAGAGAAGAGAAGAGAAGAGAAGAGAAGAGAAGAGAAGAGAAGAGAAGGCAATCCAGGCATGACAGCACATACTTATAATCCAAGTTTTGCAAAGGTAGCTACAAGCAGACTGCAGGGACTGGCTAGCTTGTCAGCCTGGCCTACTTGTCAACTCTTGGCCAGTGAGACAACCTGTCTCACAATATCAATTATAGAACACCTGAGTAGGTATCCCCAAGGTTAATCTCTGGCATTTACATACAACAGCATGAGTGCATATACCATGGGTTCCCTCTAACACACACACACACACACACACACACACACACACACACACAGACAGGGGTGAGGTGGGGTATATATAAATCACCTTAGGTTAGCAATCTTAGTATTATGAAGGCTGAAACATTATAATATAAATGTGACAAATGATTGGTGAAGAAAGAATATATTCAGGCTATTGTCCTTCACTTAGTTTCTAAGTAAACCTTCAAAACACAGGGTTTTATATCACAGAAATCAAAATGACAATGTAACCTTGCTATTACACTTGCCTATATGGAAAAAGGAATGATTTCTTAAGATGGGAAAGTCATTGTAGTCTATCTTAACAAGTGTCAGAAGCCAGTGCTTTGACTTCTTTTCTAGAGTTTACTTGTAATAACAGGACACTTCGGATTAAATTGTTTTCCTTGTGATCATGCTTGACCATACAGCTTGACTGCCCTCTTTGAGCAAAAGTAGCTACTAAAAGCAGCTGTGCTCCCTTCTCCTCCAGGGAGAATATGCTATAGTTCTCAGCAGCCTAATGCAACTGTCTGCCAGCAAAGGGTTTCTGGTAAATGCTATTTATTCCCACTCAATTAAAGTAAACGGATATTTATTGAGCGCCACTGTACATAAGACAGAAGTGTTGCAGTAATGCAGTCTCCAGCCCTCTAAGCTGCAGACCCTTGGAATGTGCTTCCTTCCAAGCTCTGAACTCAGGGAAGTCATCCAAGAGTGCCCCCCCATCTGATTCCCTAGGAATATGTATACAAATTCAATTACTTTTGATGCTTTGTTGGCTAATAGAAAGTGTCCTAAACAGAGGACCTTTACCCTCTCTCACTGATCTAAAATACAAACTTAGAATATCTCAAATGCTTTCACAGATACAGGCCACAAGTATCTTGCTCACAAGAGCTGATAGATTAAAATTTGAATGCAGTACATCATTACCATGGCTGATGGACCTTCGATGAAGAGAACATGTTTACACTATTTCCTACTAAGGAATCATAACTATAAACACAGGCAATTAGATGTCATGGATACTTAGCAAATGAGTTTACACTTTCTATACATCTGAAAAAGACATGATCAAGTCAACAATGAGACTTATTGAAAGTATTACAAATCTGTTTCAGCATCTCTCAAATACAGAGACTCATTTAACAAGCACTGTAACAGCATCTTTAGTTTCTCCACCTAATTCTTCATTGTTCCCCTCATTGGGATGTCTGATGTAGGCTCTGGGGACCTCAGGCCCACTTTGGAAACAATTTCATTGAGAATGTCATATGTATTTGTGTCAATGGGGACACAGAAAAATAGCAGGATCAATATTTTCATAACTCTAAAGATTTAACAAATCTAATTTGTTCTAGCTGTTAAGCAATTGCACAGTTTTATTTCTAAGAGGGGATTGATGAATATGTCAGTGAAACTTTGTAAGTCTTTGTTTTATTGACTTATATGCTAAAATGCACACAATAATCCCTTAAAGTGATAGCCTGGTCTAAGTTCATGATCTGTCCCATTTTAAAACTAGATTCCATTTTAGGATTTATTGCAGATCATCATGGGCGGCATCTGTGGGGGGATATGCTGTCACAGTGGGTAACAGAAAAATACAGATGAGTCAAAGAAGGACCAGAAAGGGGACATAGACATAATACAGGTTACACTTACAAAAAGAACTTCCTTTAAAAACGAATAGAATTCTCCAGAACAAAAGCCACTTTGATTGAATTCTATAAAACCACGTGATTAGCTCTCCTAATTAGGCATCCTGGAATTAATGTTATTCTGCCTCTTACTATTACATTCGGGGACAATGTTCTGAGACCCTAATCCCTACAATGCTCTCTCTGTCAGCCTTTTCATACCACCTAGCGAGTAAAAAGCACTGCTTCCTTTCCCAATTACCAGACATGAATTTCCAATATGAAAACCCCTCTTTCCCCATGTCCACGTTAATCACCCTTCACCAGCCAAGTTTATGAGGCTCCCTTCCATGTGAATTTTCTCTATAGGCTTCTCAAACTCCAGGTAGACAAGTCTCTTTACTCTTGAGTACCATCTTTAGACTTCAGAGTGATTTTCCAGCTTATTTTTGTAGGATGGTATCAGAATCAAAGGTCATGCACATAGTTCAAAAGAGAAGAAATCTCAATGTGCCTGTCTTACCCTGTGTATCACATCCAACCTCCAATTCTAACATATATCACTTTCTTGACAAGTTAAAAAACAGCAAATTAAAAATAGATTAAGTTCAGCATCTTCTCCTGAACATCTAGTTATAAGCTGTAATTTGAGGTTTACTGTTGGTTAAAGAAAACACAAATTTTTGGTAGGTTTCTAACTAGTCTTCATTATTTGGTATTTGATCTAAAACAAAATCATTTCAATCTCAACTTATTTCACTCTGAGGTCTGTACCCTGAAATGTTAATTGTTATTACAGTCTTCACCCGGGTGTGAAGTATAATCATGTTTGGCAAACAAATGGTTATGAATAATTTAAAAATCACTATTTTAGTCACCCAAAGTGACAATGTGCTGTGCTTTCCAAAGCTCTCAGTTGGCTAATTATACTGCATTGAAGAGTGTTCCCTGTATCTCTCTAGTGGATTTTATGGCTAAATTTATTGAAATATGTCTTCTTTGTTATCGAGGACTTAGCTGCTTTTCTCTTTCGAACGCTTGACTATGTAGACGGGAAATCAAATTGATACTGTCTCCTGGATCATAACAAGCTCATCTATTTGCAGTGGTAAAGATCTGTGGTAACAGCAAGGGCCAACTGAGTGCATGTCAGATGTGCTGCCTGGTCCCAAGACAGCAGGCAACATGAAAGAAAAAAGCCAAGTTCAAGACCTCACCAAGGACAACAAGCTGCAGTGCCAGCCGCCCAGCTGAGTGACACCAAGCCTGTAATGGAACATTACTTGTTGAGGTAGGCACACATGAAATATTAATTTCCTGGATAGTCTGCATTTGCATAGCAACACTAAGTTCATCTCCTTGGCTTGTTCTGCCCTCAATTAGCAATTCGATTGTTATACCTGAGATTTGGGAAAGAAAAGAGAAGATCTACAGAAAATTTCCCCCTGGAAACAGTAACACCAGCGATGCCTATCATTAATTTAATCAGAAACCTTGAGGCAGGAGGCTAGAGCAATTTGTTAAGAAAACATTTTCTAAAATGAGAATTGTTCCCATTTCAATTAGGGCCTTGCTCTCTGTTTTTCTCTTAGAGATGTTTTATTTCTCTGTTCTCTCTCCCACCTCCCTCATCCTTACTGATGAGATCCGCAACCAGGCAGGGGGGCTGGAGTTTCACTAAAGAATGCTTTCCTGAGACCTGACAATTTTACAAGAGCATCCTTCCCCCCAACCTTTGCAACTGACTTTTTAAAAATAACATCTCAATTAGTTGAGACCCACTGTGCCAAAGATAAACTCCTTGTATCTCAATGAGCAAATATTCCAGAGAGAATGGATTTTCCTCTACGGTGTGCATGATAACACACTGTTCTCTTTGTAATTAGTTTTCTACGTACAGCTGCCTGTGAATGAATCTGCTGTGTCTGTGTGTTTACCCACATGTGTGCGGTTAGGTACGTTTCCTCTCCCAGATGCATGGAGGAAAAAAAAAAGCAAAACAAACAACAAAGAAAGATTAAGACTATAGGGAAGTGCATGGAGGGGAACACTTTGTGAAAACGAGATCCTAGGGAGAGCTATGCAGTATACAAATATCAAATAATCAGTTTCAGAATCTTAACTGTGCTGATTTTGAAATCCCAAGAGAGAGATTATTATGAGCTATACATGTGGTGGTTGGGGGGACTGTCTCTTCTCAGAGATGCTCCCGCTGCCCAGATCCCAAGGAACACCTTTATTAATGCTGACTAGTCTTCTGACAAGCTCCGGTGCAGTGATGACATTCTATTTATGAAAGGATAGTAACTTCTCTAGAGAGTTCACTGACTAGAAATCACGTGAGTATCTGGAAAGGAATTTAACTTGGGAATTGGAGGGAGGAAAAAAATCAAATAAAACCAAACCAAACAAACACAAAACCCACTACCACCACCAGAAGCAGCAAGAAAAACTACATCTGGAGGCAAGCATGCTGGGTTATGCTTATAATCTCAGCCCTTACTCAGTATGCTGAGACAGGAGGGCTGCTGCAATTTAAGCCCAGTCTGGGCTGCCCAGGGAGTTATATGTTATTTTAAGCTACTGTTGGGATCTTTTGATAGTATATACAACATCAGTATGGACATATGTTCCAGAATCCACTGTCCTCCCCAAACCTGTCTTTACCAACCCTTCTCAGAGGGTTTCTCTCTAGAGGGAGAGGCAAGTTGTCTGCTCTAGACTCAGGATTTCAGTGTAGTTATATTTTAAGCATTCATATCATCAACCACGGAATTACAAAGTCAAGAAATGGTTCTATTCATGAACCATTACAGGATCTAGAAGATGCCGTCAATAAAATTTATTCAGAAGGTATTTATTTTTATCTACTACTATAGCACTCAAATTACTATCTCTTAATTATTTTTTCTTTTAAAAAATTTACTCTTTATTTTACTCATTGCCCTCCTCCTACCCAGGGACCACGCCCTTCTACAATCCTTCCCCATCCCTTCTCTTCCTTCTCTTCTGAATGGGTGAGATCCCTGGGTTCCCCCCACCCTCAAGTCTCTGTAAGGATAAGTACTTCCTCCTCCACTGGGGCCAGACAAGGCAGCATAGGTAGAAAAACATATCCCACACACAGGCAACAACAGCTTTTGGGATATCCCCCATTCTAGTTGGTTGGGATACACATGAAGACCAAGCTGCATATCTGCTACATATGTGCAGAGAAACCTAGGTGCAGCCCATGTATGATTGTTGGTTGGTGGTTCAGTCTCCAGGATCACCAAGTGTCAGGTTAGTTGATTCTGTTGGTCTTCCTGTGGAGTTGCTATTGCCTTAGGAGATTCAATCTCCTAAGTTTTCTTAGAAAACTGGGAATAGTTCTACCTCAAGTCCCAGCTATTCTAATACTGGACATATACATTTACTATCCCACAAAGACATTTGCTCAACTATGTTCATAGCAGTTTTATTCAAAATAGTGAGAAACTAGAAACAACATAGATGTACCTCAACTGAAGAAAGGATAAAAAGAAGTGACACATCTACACAATGAAATATCATTATTCATCTATGAAAGACAAAGACATCATGAATTTTGTAGACAAATGGATGGATCTTGAGAATATCATCCTGAGTGAGGTAACCCAGTCCTGAAAGGACGTGCATGACATGTATTCACTTATAAGGGGATACTAGTCATAAAATATAGGATGCCTATGCTACACTCCATGGACCCAAGGAGGCTGGAGCAAGGATGCTAGAATCTCACTTGGAATCAGGAATGGAATGATCATGGAAGGCAGATGGAGGGAGGGAACTGGATGGGAGAGGGGATTGGGAAGAGAATATGGAAGGTTGGGATCAAGTGTGGGGAGGGGCAGGGGAGATGGTCATATGATCATAAGAATGAATGGAATGATGGAAGAATATAGTGGGAATCTTTAGGAGGATATGAAGACCTATAGAGGTGGCACCCAAGAATCAGTGGCGGTTGTCCTTAGCTGTGATTCACAGCCCTGAGGATATGGAACCTGCTAAGGTTACCTCCTGTGGCCAGGCAGGAAGCTGGGTGGAGTGATAGGGAAACCAACCCATTCACAAAACTTAAGACCCAAAGCTTATCCTGTCTATAAGAATTGGGGATGGAGTAGAGACTAGGGGAACAGCGAATCAATAACTGGCCCAACTTGAGACCCATCCCATGGGCAAGCACTAATTTCTGACACCATTAATGATACTCTGTTATTCTTGCAGACAGTCTAGCATGGCTGTCCTCTGAGAGGCTTCACTTACCAACTGACTCACACAGATGCGTTCACCCACTGACAAACAGTGGATGGAACTTGGGGACACTTGTGGAATAATAGGAGGAAGGATTGTAGCCCAAATGGGATAGGAACTCCACAGGAAGACCAATAAATTTTAAGTTTAAAATCTATTTGAAATTGGGAAACAGTAATAGCAAAATGATGCTTTAGAAAGATTTAGGAGAAAGGTCTCTTAAAATATAGAGCAGAGTTCCCAAAATATAGGAAGTATCAGACTTTACTAAGCAGAGTATATCCATGTATACTGCTACGGGAACCAGTAAGGATCTTGTATATGCATGTCTTTGTACTGGTGTGGTAAAAATCAGGCTTTTGAAACATTAGAGTAAATGTTCTCCAACACTTCAATTATCTTGTAGAGTTAAGGACACAGACAGTAGTGGAAGGGGCATTTTAGCATAGTTATTATTGCTTCTAGAACTAAGAGAAATGAACTTAACAGTTTAAGTAGGAAGATGTAATCTCTCCACAAATATTAAATGTGAAGTAAAAAGGCACAGTCTATATTCCAAGACGCTGCTATGTATAAAAGGAGTAAAAACAAAGGGGCTCTATTTTTATTTCTTCTGATTCACATTTTCTTTTATCATACTGAAATGATAAGAAACCTATTGAGTGACTTGCTAGTTCAAAGAGATGAAAATAGAAAAAAAGGAATACTTCTTGATCACCCTAGTATACACATAACACACATAACTCACACACACACACACACACACACACACACACACACACTGTTCCACAGGGCATTCACACATACTGACTTCTGATGTACTTCAACAACTCACGTATTTCATCGGCTTTAGAACTACTGAAGTTCTTAGTGCTCTTCGCATCCTTCTAGGTACAATAACTATTTTTAAGCATATTTTTTATTTAATAGGCCTTTAGATAGTTTTTTTCTATAGATGTGAAAACGAGGGAACAACAATGTCCCCAAACTACAAGAAACTATGATCCAAACTCAGGTGCTTTATGCCATGACACTAGCTTATGTCCATAGGACGAGGGCAATCTGGATGAGGCTTCAGGGGAGATGAGGCACCAGCAGTCATGTCTACTATATGACTCCAGTCTTCCAGCTTTACTCTTTAAAATGTCTGGTATGGAAGGAACAGAGATGGGTCACCAGGTAAGAGTGCTAGTTGTTCTCTCATAGGACAAGGGCTTGGTTCCTGTGCCTTATCTAGCAGCTTTCTACTGTCTGTCAC
>NW_021621323.1:931574-934158 GCF_004785775.1 Grammomys surdaster
AGAGAGAGAGAGAGAGAGAGAATTTTTTTTGACTCCAAACTCCTTTAGAATAGCCTTTTTATGTTCCTAATCCAGTTCAAGAACTCAAATGTAAAGACATAAAAATTTTTCATTTTAAATTGATAGTTATCTGGGAGGTTAAAAATTCAAAGCTCTCAGCTAAGGGCCCTGCTGGGCATAGGTGGAAGAAGAGATCTTTGACCTCATGAAGGCTGGACACCCGAGGGGGGTGGGAATTTTGAGGGTGGGGAGGTGGGAGTTGGGGGGGTGTAGGTAGGGGTTACATCTGCAGAGAAGAAGGAGGAGGGGTGAGGGGATAGGGGGTTCCTGGGTGGGTGGGGGAATGGGGTAAGGGGACAACATATGAAATGTAAATAAAACATCCAATAAAAAAAAAATTCAAAGCTCTATTTTCCAGGTTCAATGGAGAAAAAGAAAAGAAGAGATAGCATCCTCTGGCCAGGCTATGAAACAGCTGCTTAAAATGTGTTTGCATGTTTACAAAATTTGGAGCATGGCCAAAGTCCAGGTCCAGTCAACATCATAAGATCAAGCTGAGGTTAGCTGGTTTATTGTTTTCCTCAATTTCAGTACCTAGTCTCTTGCCAATTCTTAACTAACAATACTTGACACATATAATTTAACATATATATTCTTAAGCAAGATATCAAGTACAGATAACTGAAACCTGAATGACAAACAAGTTCTCAAGCCTTTTAAAGACACCAAGATTTTAAATACTTATCACTGAAAGAGCCATGCTCTATAATCAAAACACATGACTATCTTGAAAAGCTGGACTATGATAACTACATAGCTTATCAGTAAATAGGGACAATCACAGAGGAATAGATGAGGAAGCAAAACACAGAGGGTTTCAACATTGGCATTAATGATGCATATGATTCTACAACAGTGATGCCATCGTACATTGTGCCTTTGTCAAAAAACCACAGATGTGTATGACACCAGAAATATCTTAATAAAATATTTCAGTGCTACTCTGCACTAATGTATCTGTGCTTCAAGTAAGGAGTGTAGTGGTTAGAGACAAATGATGGCATAGAAGGGCATGCATGCACAGGGCTGGGTATGGCTGTGGAATATCTGAATGGTCTTGATTGTGGTACCACCAAAAATTGCTCTAAAAAAAAGAACAAAGCTCCAGGCTTCATAGTAACCTCACATTACTAATGGTTTGATAACATTTAATGAGTATCTTAATATTATTTTGCAGGGCACATGGGAATATTTACCTACTTAAGTTTAAAATAAAATGCTTTTAAAATAATGATTAAAATATCTAGTTTTATTTTTTTATTTTCTAAATAAAGAAAAGTAAACATATAGTCAATAAAACATATAGTCACATAAACATATAGTCAATAAAACCTAAACACTACCTCACGATATTAGGTCAACAAATGGACATTTATCCTAACTCCATGTTAGTGTTCTCTAATATTTATGATTCAAAGTCAATAAGGAGAGTAGCTGGAAAGCAGTTGCCTTCAGATAAGACAACTTTACTTACTTCTCATCCTTCCTGACATTTGTTTGTGTGCTTTGAACAAAGCACTACTTTTTTCCACTTTTCTATACATTTGCACTTAATTTATTCTTTTTCACATGCACTCACCCTACCACCCACCACTCTCTCAACTGCTACAGGGATAACTCTCTTCAGTATTTCTCTCCACTCTCAGCTCCAAAACTCAGTGCAAGATCTCTCTTGTTCATCCTGGTACCACTCAATATGAATGGTCCGCAGGCAGATGTTTCCAACATGTATCTAATACAGGCACCAGAATCACATCAAAGGCTTGTGAAAAGAAAGATTTCTGGTTCCCACAGTGTCTCACAGAGTAGACATTTCCAGAAAGATGGCTGGAAAAAAAATCTTTATATGAAACAAACTCCTCAAGCAATATAGACATGTCCTAAGGTCAGAACTGATGGAGCAGAATCTTAAAAAGGGTAAAACAAATTACATCTACCCTCATGTTCCTAAATTATCAAAACAGCAATCTGGGGGTGGGAGATGGAGTCACCCAAATGTGCTTTTTTCAAGTAGACTATAGGTTTTCTGTGTAGGTAGAACATCTGAGCCTCCTAAGTTAGAATTCTTGAGAATTCCTCTTCTAACCTCAAATGTGAAATCATAACTTGTCTGTATCTGTTGCGTTCAAAACCAGTTGAGGTGTAATATAAGTGTATGTGGCGTGAGGGGGTAGCTCTGTGTGTGTGCCTGCTGTGTGTGTGTGTGTGTGTGTGTTAAAGAATGCACTTTTAGAGGAGACATTTTAATTAACCTCAATTTAGTAGACAATGCTGAAACACAGGGGATGTGAGACACTTCTGACCTACTGCCTCTTAGTTATAATGATGATGATAAATGAGGCTGTATCCTGGGTCTAGAAATACTCGCCACAGGCATGATTTCTGAACAACTCTCCTCATTTCTCAATGCCTCATATTAAATAATAATGATGTTAAGCTCTAGGATGTGTGTGTCTGTGTGTCTGTGTGTGTGTGTATGAGAGAGAGAGAGAGAGAGAGAGAGAGAGAGAGAGAGAGAGAGAGA
>NW_021621323.1:934168-966280 GCF_004785775.1 Grammomys surdaster
GAGAGAGAGAGAGAGAGAGAGAGAGAGAGAGAGAGAGAGAGAGAGAAGCAAAAGGAATGATGCAAGGAAAAGAAGTGAACTGAAATAAATATGGCACAGCTCCAAATACAAGTATTTTCAAAAGGAGAGAAGTTAGTGCAGAAAGGAGAATGCCCTTTGAGGCCAGTTCAGCCAGCAGCACTGGTGTTTCCTGAACAAATCTGGTGCTGATATCTGAGTTTTAATTAGCGACGATGAGACTCTAACAGGATTCCTGACAGTTCTCATAGACTCAGTCTACTTGCCCTCGTTATGAAAGTCTGTCTTCATCGTTCCCGCAGAACCATGGATCTGAGCAAAGTAGCTAATGACAACAATCATCTCGTTATTTTCTGTGTAACCTAAAGTATAAAAATAAGTTCTGTAAAAAGCCCATGACCTTCTTCTTTTTTTTTAAGTTTTCTAGTTTTCAGAAAATGTGGCATAATCCTACAGCTCTCTAAATGCCAAATTATTTCTCCATGTGAGTCATAAACATTGATTTTGGCATTTTGCCTACACCAAGAAAATCAGGGCTTTGAAGGCAATAAGCAAGTGACTTTACACAGAGCCTATTATAATTTCTCACCCCCTACCTTCTTAGAAAAGCAGAGTTCACAGTGGTTGGCCAAAATTCTGTTTAGGGCTGGAATAGACCAAGAAAAGCCACTCAGAAGTTTCTAGAACCAATTAAATACCCTTGATTTACTGATTTAATAAAGAAACTCTGTCTTCTGACCTAAAGGGGTCAATGAGAATAAATATCAACAAAAGGAAAGTGTTTTCATTGAAAACACAGGGAGGTTCTAATGTATGTCTGAGATGCACTCATTTATCAGTGGAATGCTGGGGCAGGAGGATAACAAGCCATGCAGGAAAAGTCTTCCCACAAGGCTGTTTGCATTTTACTCCAGACAGGTTAGATGCTAAAATACCAAATGCACCAAGGCTCTTAGGCACATTTACTTCACTTTCAAAGGAACAGTAGATCATTCTTTCATGCCATTGGTCAGCCATAATCCTGAAAAATATATTTTACGTAAAATCTTCTGCTGCTGGCTTATGAAACAAGTAGACTCCAGTGTTCCTTTCCTTCTGCTGTACTGGTTAGTAATAGTTGATGGTTGAGGACTGAGGGTCTAGCCTAACACATTGGTCCTTACTCTTGAGCATGTCTCAAAATAATACACCCTCAAAGAAATCTGATGATTTAAATAATGGAAAATGATGCCAAAATTTGATGTGTTTTTTAGAAATATCACACATCCTTATTTAAAAATACAGTTATTTATTTCATAAAGTCATAGTTAAACATTACACTCATAACTAAACACCATTAATGAAAACAATACCTCGTTTTGGTTGTGGGTATGTTTTACTACTTACATCTCTTTCTTGTTTTCATTTGTGAGCATTTAGTCTTAGAAATATTTTATCATGAACATCTTCAAACATGTAGAATCTGAAATATACCATGAGCAACTGTACCGCTTTTACCGAAATTTTGTTAATAAGGTCACTGTACCTGTACTTGCTTTTGTCAACACTTCTATAACACTTTTATCACACTTTCCATTCCCACCTAGCATTTTTGTTTTCGATGTGTTTCCAAGCAAACTATATACATCAAAATATTTTCTTCTATGCACTTAAATATGCATACCATTAATAAACACTCAGCATTGTATATAATAACTATATATAATATAACTCATTGAGTTTTTATTCCACTGAGCTATAACAATGACAATCTTGATCTAATTCCACATCTATCAAGAATGATTAGGCTGTGACTGTTTCTTGATGCACAGCACTCACCTATATTCCATGGTTAGCTCCATCATTTCCAGGCATACATGGTTAGAAGCTAAATTATCAAACACAAGATTGACATGAGATAAATTCATAATTCCTACAGCCCATGTACATTTCAACCATTTTTCTCCCATTCAACTTTGGCTTCCTTAAGGATAATCTGCACTACCTGCCCATGGAGACTGTCTATTCAGTTACAGTTGTGCAATTATCAATACTTCAAATATACATGTGTTTGTTTCTACTCAACATTTATGTTGAACTTTGCACACTATATAATGCTTCTGTGTAGTATCCTGTGCAATAAGTTCCATGTACAATGAAACATAGAAGCAAAGACTAGAAGAATGTTCATGGAAAGAATTTGCCCTTCCTCCTTGGGCCCCTCTTTCCTGGACAGCATCATGCTATACTGTGGTCAAGCTACATGTTTACACTCTCTTCCTCTATGTGAAGATTTGAGTTCCAATGCTTTTTTTTTTTTAACCAGAAAATGAGCTAAACAGGGGGTGGGAGAAGAGTTACAAAAAGACATAACAGAAACGTGTTTGTCCTCGTCTACAGAAGTGGGGACAGATAAATTTGACAGATGCTGAAAAGAATGTTAGAAACTCAGGCAGGGGCATGTAATGTCAATCATAGAAGAATGGAAATTTTGCCATTGAAAGTGGCCTCCAGGCTGAGGCTTGGAGTAGATCTTAGCCTTACTGTACTTCCTTCGCACACTAAATTCAGACCACCCTCTCTGTCATGTGTGAACTCCCTTTCACTTTTATCAGTGTGGACTGTGGAGCACTTTTCCCTGCACGGAGAAAGAGCAAGCAATAATAAGGCATCAGATGACACTCACCTGGTTTCTAGCAAGTAAAATCCAGGAAAAGTTCAAAGCTATGACTATATTATCTTTCTCCCCATTGGTCTCCTTCTTGAATATCCCACAGTGACTATGAAGTTTAAGCTCAAAGAACTTATTATGTTTCTACTCTGTGCAGTGGAGTCTGGCTCCAGAATATGAAAAGCATTGCCATGCACGGTCCGCCAAGGCACTGAAGTCTGTCAAAGTTCATTCCCTACCAATATTTGTTAGCTTCTCTCAGAGCAGAAACACATCACAGGGGATTTTTTGCCCTTGCTGAAAAATGTGCATGAGGAAACAGGCAAGGATGGATACATTTTGCATCTCACACTTGCACAAGTTCTATGTGTTCATTCACTCATTAGATCTTTCAGAAGGGTTCTGTGGTTGTTTGTACAGACTGTAGGAGAGCACATGTATCAGAGACAGATGATAAGAGATCAGACAAAAGAAAGATACCCTGAGGTTATGCCAAACAATGTTTGAATAAGGCTAGCCACTTGGACAAAGAGGAAGAAGTTAGTTTTATATATCAGTGGATAGAAAAATAAAAATGCTGCCCTTTATCATTTGCATAATAATAGTAGATGACTTTGCAATTTCCCCATAAAAACACGGTTATAATTACTGGTGATAAAATTAAGATGCCCATCTCTCAAACGTAGTCAACATGTTTTAACTCTTCTTTTGAAAAGGTTAATTCTCAATAGGGAATTATTTGAATGTGACACGAACTTCCTGTTTTGATTTGAGTCAGAAGCAATAAATGACTTCAGAAGATTAGACCCACTGAGTTTAACTATTTGGGAAAACACAAAGTGCATGTTCACAGGTTCAATCATGAATGGGAAATTTCAGTTCATTACAGGTTTTCAGAGCCATATTCATTCAGATCTAGTATTACAGTTTTCTGTTAGATTTCAGATAACTTGTCTTTGATCTCTTTATTATTTCCTCTAAGTTGTAGCTCT
Source organism: Grammomys surdaster (assembly GCF_004785775.1). Classification (NCBI taxonomy): domain Eukaryota; kingdom Metazoa; phylum Chordata; class Mammalia; order Rodentia; family Muridae; genus Grammomys; species Grammomys surdaster. The sequence continues at coordinate 937,829 of NW_021621323.1, forward strand.
TCTATTGATAGGCACATAGCAGGACCCTTTCATGTTGAAATGTACAGTACTGTGGTATGTCATATTTCCCAAACATTTATACATATACAATTTTCCACCATTCAACTGAGTTCTGTCTTGGTGTTAGAACATCTGATTCAAATTTAAAGTGTTATTCCCCAACTCTATTTTCTCCAGAAAACTTGTAAGTTTTCATTTCATTTCATGATTTTAAATTCATGAATGAATTGTGTAACATATATATTTTCTTATAGCACAACTGAATGTAATTACTTTTTTGCTATCTGTGTGATTTTTCCCAAGCACTTCACAATAATTTATAAGTGCCCTATAACAAACATAATGGGATTATTTAAATTTAATCATTTAAATAGAAGCATTTTCTCTTTAATATAATTTACCAAGGTTTTATTTTCGAAGATTTAGCAATGATTAAGGGGATAAGAAATCAGAATTTCTTTAGTGGAAGGAGAAATCCAAAGAGCACATTGACAGAAACAAGCATTAACAGGTGTATTAAAAGTTGGAGTCACTGCTAGTGTTCCCTGTTGTCTGAGACGACAACCCTCAAATATCTAATAGTACTCATAATCTACTATATTCTTGGAAATAAGCATTAAAACTTCTATGGAAACACTATAAAATATTCTTCAGTATGAGCAAAAGTAAACAATTCTGTAATTATCTAATTAAAAGTGTTTGTAACCACATTGACTGTACAAGTAAAGTAGTATACTGCAAAGATACGCAGTAAAACTGATTACAGAACTATCTGAGGATGAAGGGTCATGATTTCCACTGTAATTGTTTGAGGCAGCTCTTTCCAAACATGACTCTATGACAACAGGCCCAAGTTTGTTTCTATTAATTAACTCTAGAAGTAATTCAGTTGACAAATTTCAAGATACTACCAACACGCGCGCGCACACACACACACACACACACACACACACACACACACACACGCTTACTGATACCATATTACTAGGGTTGTGTCAGTGGTCCTATAACTTATAGAAATATAGAATAAGTTTGAAACTATTGTGAAAAGAGTATCAGGGAATTGTTATTATGCTCTATATTTTTATTTTGCTCTGCGTTTTTAGAATACAGGCAACAGCATGATGTTAGAAATAATTTTTGACAGAATTTCATGATTTATGCATTTTCTGTATGTTTTCTGTGGCACATATCATGAGAGTTTCATAAGGCTTTGATGAGGGTGTGAAATACTTTTGAAGGTTTGTATACTCTGAGTGAACTGCTTCTGTCAGATTTGGATTTTTGCTTGCCTGTTCTTTTTTTGTAGAAGAAAAGAGAGAATTAACACAAAGCAGCAGGTCTGCAGCTTTCCCAGGGAAATAAAAGGAAAAGTACCTGACAGAGCAAATCCAAACCAATTAAGCAGAACAGAAACAATTTTACAGAGAATAAAGGCATAGCTGAATATCAAATATAGATCTAATATCGATACAAATGAATCATGCAGCTCTAATTGCGAGATTTACATAAGTGTGTCATGTCATTTCTAATGTATTCATCATATTTTATCTAATATTATTAAAATTCATATTTAGATGGCCCCATGTATTTGAATTCATGTTGTTTCATTATCTTAGTTCTTTCTGTGCAATCTAAGATTCTCAATAATTAGAAATTTAAAGGATTTTAAATTACTCAGGTGAATATTTTCAATAACTGATGATTCATAAGCCACAGTACCATACACATAGAAACCAAATGCCATCCTCTTTATTGATAAAAAATTGGATGAAGGCCAACTAAGAGAAGGAGTAGGTAGAGCCATATAAGGGAAGCTATGTAATATTTAATAGAAGAGTTAGCCCCTTTTTCATGTATCTACTTGACAGAAGAAGAGAATATAGAAAAAATATTGAATGTGTTTTTGGTAGATATGGCTTCCCCTATTGTGTAGGAAGTAAATCACAAGACCTATCAAAGACCAACCAGACCACAGTTAGTCTTCCTTCTATCTTACAACTCTGAAGGACTGTTGAGTAGGCAAGAGCCATTCATTAGGATAAAGATCTATTACCTTGATGGAGCATCAAAATTATCACTCTTTCATAAAAAAAAGAGGGGTTCAACTCAGAATAATTTAATTAAATACTTTTGCAGAACCAATAGGAGGATGGGTAATGGCATTCCAGAGTCCCTCTCAAAGCCCAGAATTTCAGAAAAATGAGATCTGCACTAGTTGCTGTGTATAGGAGCGGTAGACATAAGAAGTCACAGCTGAAGGTGAATGTGGCATATTTTCACTTCATAATTTATTAATGATCAATAGGGAACCACCTTCACCACATAACCATGAGAAAACATATAGTAAGAACTTTTCCACCAAGTGTCTATAGATGTGGCTGCCATCCTACGTTCAGAGCTCTGCAGATGTCTGTCAGCACAGTAAAATGTTGTCTCAATTAGATACTCCTCAAAGAGAATGTAGATCCTGATCTCAAATCAGTCACTTCAACGATGAGCACTAGTGGAAATCTTATAGCTGGGAGAACTATAAGCCACTTTCTTTCTTCATTTTTTGCTATTAAAAATTTAGGGGCCCTACATTAAGACCAAGCTTGCACAACTGTTACATATGTGTAGAGTGCCATCCCACACATGTTCTCTGGTTGGCAGTTCAGTCTCTATGAACCCCTGTGAGTCCAGGTTAGTTGATTCTGTCAGTTTTCTTGTAGTGTTCTTGACTTCTCTGGCTCCTTCAATCCTTTCTCACCTCTTCCACAAGATTCTCCAAGCCCCATTTAATGTTCAGCTGTGGGTTACGGCATCAGGTTTCATCAGTTGCTGGGTGAAACCTCTCAGATGACAGTTATATTAGGCTCCTGTCTTCAAGTATAGCAAAATGTCATGAATACTGTCAGGGGTGGGCTCTCTCTCTTGGAATGGGTCTCAAGCTGAGTCTGTCATTGGTTAGCTCTTCCCTCAAATTTGGCTCCATCTTTTACTCCAGCAAATCTCATAGGCCAGACAAATTGTAGGCCTAAGGTTTTATGGCTGGGTTAGTGTCTTAATCTCTTTGTTAGAAGTCTTGCCTTGTTACGGATGGCTGGCTCATGCTCTGTATTCCCTATTGCTAGAAGTCTTAGCAGAGGCTGTCTCTGATTACATTGTCTACCATAGGATCCATTTCCACTTACTGAGCTCCCTCATGCAGCCTCAATAGAAAATTTCTCTAGTCTTACTGCAACTTGATAGGACAAAGCTGGTTGATATTCATGAGAGGCCTCCCAATTTCTGACGAGAAGTGGGGAGGGGAGAGGAGATGAGAGGGGAATATTGGGAGAAAATGAGGGAGATAAAGCTGTGTTCAGGATGTGAAGTAAACAAACAACTTAAATCAATTAGAAAACTAGAAAGAAAAAAACCCTCCTAAAATAACCATATTAACATTTTGTAGTGCCACTAAAAAGAATAAATTCCAGGGACTTGACAAGGGAAAACGTCCCTTCTCACTATGTGACAATCATTTTCTTGAAGATATTCTACAAATATATTACGTACAAAAATATCTTAACCTGGTATGCTTGGTTATACCTACTACAGGTAACTGTAGTTCTTATATCCTCTCTCCAGGATTGCTTAAAACATCTGTAACCATAAGCTTTACAAACTATTTCTCACTAAACTTGCCAACAAGAAACAACATAATATATTACTGCTTTGATTAATTTACTTGTAGAATTTGCAGATAAAATTGCTTCTTCCAGAAGATATTTAATTTTCCAGATATAAGCCATTAGATACCTTCCTTTCTTTCCTGCTATCCATAAACAATGAGCCTTCTTAGTAATCACCAGAGGTCCATTAGGAAGTTGTAGGCCATCCCTAATGCTAAGTGTCTTTCCCTCTCCACATGTATGCATAAGATGATATATGGTTACTTTGCTTTAATCTTTAAATCTTCAAAAACTCTAACAACAAGACTCTATCTTTTCAGCCCTGTTGTGTAGCAGGAAAAATTATACCCTGGGTGCATTATCCAAGTTCATAGGTCAAAATCAGCTTTTTTTTTTTTCTTCCTTTACTGGGCCTTGAAATAATCATTCTATTATAAATAGGCTCTTCATCAAAACTAGCCCCAACAAATACAGATGAGTAATAAAACAAGCCACGCTGCTTGAATGTAAAAGATTTATAAGGAAGGCTTTCACAGGCAATAAGAACCAGAGTTCAGAGGTCTTCTGAATCATACACATGAGGAAAAATCAGAGTCATTTAGCAAATCTGTGATACATTAGTTTTCTGTATTTTGTCCCTTTTTGTGTTTTAAGAAAAAGTAAACTTGGAGTAGTGGAGAAGCATCCCCTGAGTTATTTGATATGGTGAGCATCATAAATGAAGAGATGAGGCTTTTGAGCAACATGAGGGAAATACTTTCTCAAATAATGTTGGATGTTAATTGAACTGTTTATGAAGGTGGCAGAGTCATATTGCATATTTGTCAGTTGATGAGAGGTTGAGCATGTAATTAAAACTTTACTATTATTATTATTATTATTATTATTATTATTAATGACATTTGCCAATATGTGTTCTGTGAAAGGCTGGATGTAATATAGAATATTATATATTTGAGGGGAAGAAGTATGCTGATTTCAGATAAATGCAGAGCATGTTGATGTCATCTCAGGTCTGTTTAAATGATGGATACATCCACTTAGACTAGTGCAAACACTGAAAACTAGAATACTAATCTTACCTTGGAAGTTTCCTGCCACCATTCTTACCCCAACCCCTTTAAGATGCTGAAAGGTTAGTGGACTAAAGGAGAAAGGCTGCAGAGCATACAAGTGACGAAGAACCCACTTAACTGAAGCTCATGTTTGCTTCCATCTATGGCCCAAGCAACTTTTCTAACCTGTGCTTGGTAATTATAAATCTCACCTGCTGTTGCTAGATCTTCTTTCCATCATGGGTTCTGCCATTCCTGTTTTCTGTATGCAATGTGCCTTGCTGTGCATCTACACAGTTATGGTAACATCACAGAGAGGCACTCATTCTGTTCTATGGGTATTGAGATGTCTGATAGAGGTGCATAACTATTATAAATGAAGAAACTAGAGTTTCCTCAATAGGAAGTGACTTGTGTGTCTACAGCCATTTTATGTCCCTATGCTACAGTACTGGAGAACAAGTGAAATGAGATAAAAAGAGACATCACAGGTTAGTCACATCTTCAAAAATCCTTGGCTCTGTGAATACGAGCACATAAAGGAAAATGGACCATTTTCCATAGCCTTCACTAGGAATAATTTAGCAATAATAGTTTATCATTTACCACAAAGAGCAGATATCAGTTTCTCTTCAATTCAGTATGCTTCTAACAATTTTTACTATTGGAATATTTTTACTTTAATTTTAAATTAAATTTAATTTAAAATATAAGCTATTTTAAAGTAACATTTATTTATTGTATGTATGTGTATATGTATGTGGGGTGGGGGTAGGTGTACACATGCCACAGTACATGTGAAGAAATTGGAGGACAACAGGTAAAAGTCAATCCTTGCCTTTTTTCAGGTGGATTCCAGGAACTGAACTAAAGATTCCTGGCTTGACGTCTGAACTAACTCACTGGGTTCTTTCCTTAAGGTTTTATATCTGGATATACATTGTGCATAGTTATAATCTTCATGAAGGTGTTTTCATACACATGATTAAGTGATTTTAACTAATAACATTTCTGGAGACCATTTTACTGTATTTTTTGTACAATAAAAATTTAAGGGTGTTATGCAAATAGATAACCTGCATTGCACAATTTCAAGGACTTTTTTGGATGGTGGTGATAAGTAAGAATATGTGACATTGAAGGAAACTAACTCTAGATTGCTGGAATTCTTGAATCCCACTTGCAATATCATGGTACAACATAAGAAGTTCTCAGTGAGAGAGTAAAAAGGAATTTTAAAGTGGTTCATCAAAAAATATAGATCTAACCTCATACTTTCAAAATAAACCCATAGTTTCCATCATTAAGGTAGTATAAAAATATTAAGAATTTTTAACGTTGCTCAAAATTATTGATGACATCTTTATATTTTTCTGGGGTTATTTGAAGAACCTAGAAACCTTCCTCCACAAATACCAAGTTCAAGCAATATTCAACTGATTTTCAAAAGGAAAACAGAAACAAAAAGAAAAGAAAGCCAATTTGAAACAGAATCTGCATGCCATTACAATTAGAAATTCTGATTTTTAAAATTAGGTTCTGACTGTGTGCAAGAATTCTTCCACTGAGGTGCTTCAATCCAGGAATGCTTAAGAAACTGGTTTGAAACTGGATATAAAAAGTATTAGTTTCAGTTTAAAGCCGCCAGATTTCCAGGTTGCAACTGTGTTCCATCTACTTCCTGAGGAGAGAAGTCGAGCTACCTCATTACCCTTTGTAATGGGGGCGAGTGATGCTGCAGCTAATGCAGGACGTGACAAGAAAATCTCTGTGATTGGACTAATGAGCTTATTATTCTCCTTGTGAAAAAGCACTGTTCAAAATCATGTGTCCAAAGATAATGTTGAAATTGTTTTACTGTTAAAGTACAGTAAAGAAGCTTATCAGGATTACTGATGAAAACCCATCCAAGACATTTGGTTAATATGTGAGGAATGATGTAATCATCAATTAGTTTGGTCAAGTATTATATGCTTAACACAGGCTGTTAATCAACTTCTCTTTATGGTAGGTTACTATCAATCAATGTTTTACAGATATTATTAAGCAGGTACACTTGTTACACTTTGATACATAATCCATATACATACTAGGGATATGTACATGTATATATAATCATGTATAACATAACTACATAGCTTATTCCCCACAGGAGGAAAAACAGATAATATTATTACTGCTTTACAGGTGAATTAAATATGCCACAAAGGATGAAACTCACTAAGATGGTACAGCTGGTGAATGATATGAGCACGACTCAACTTGTTTCAGGAGTCTGAGTTCAGAACCATTGTTTCAGCATAGACACCTATGGGCAGTTGAATCTTACAGTAAACTGCTGAGACTATCAAATGCTAGAAAGATAGAGCTGTACATTACCCAGCAGAGAGACAAGAAAGGCAACACAGGACGTCGAAATAGGTGCTGGACTCCTTTCATCTTAGAGAACATTTTGTGGACATGTTTATTCTATATACTGGACATAAGATCCTGTGTCCCATGAACTTTCAGGATTTTCCTCTATTTTCACAGTATAACATGAGTAGAGAGAGACATAATTTACAGTCTTGAAGGTCCCTAATCTTTAATAATATATTCTCTTCTTTTTCTATTATTTGTAGCTGGAGCATTTTTGGTGAGATGATACAATATCTGTCTCATGGAGAATCTAATTAGTAATATATGCAAATATAATCACTTGTATACTAAACAATAGGTATCAAAGTTTCCCTTGACTGTTTTATTTGAAATTTCAAGGATTAAGTCTGTCTCTCTTTCTTTCTCTTTCTCCCTCTTTCCTGTAAATAATATGATCTCAGTAGGTTCTTTCCTGAATAGTTAGAAACCTGGGTTTGTCATTACCTTAATTCAGGGATATGATGATAACAAATCCTTCAGCCCCTCCAACTGCTGACTTTTTGGTTCAGGAACCACGTAGAGATGGGAGATGGAAATACAGTCAGTTAGTAAATTGGATTGGAAATTTAGTGAGCTTGCTTGGAAAAATGTTAGATAATAACAATAATGAAGCCATGGCAGAGAGCCTTTGGGGCTGCTTGGCAAGAATCTGACATGGACCACGGACAAGGAAATGGGCTGCTTGGGAGGAATACGACATTGGCCAAGGACAAGGAAGTAGGCTTCAGGCAGGAATCTAAATTTTAGGCTAGAACAAAAGAAGTAATTTCAGACAGGAATCTAAATTTTAGGCTAGAACAAGGAAGTAGGCTTCAAATATGAAAATGACTTTGGGCTAGGACAGGAAAGTAGGCTCAGCTGTTTTGGTCATCCTGATAAGGCCTTAGAAATAGTGATTATGGGAGTGTTCATGGAACTTTGTATATTGCCTTGCTTGTTCTTTGACTATTTGTGTTTATTGTCTTGCTTGTTTCTTGATTATTTGCATCTATTGTATTGTTAGATTCTCAACCTAGAACTGACCTTAATACATGCATGTAGTTAAAATGGTATAAAAGCAAAAAGGAGGAGGGGGGATGGGATAGGGGATTCAAGGGAGGGGAAATGGGGAAAGGGGATGACATCTGAAATGTAAATAAATAAAAATATACAATAAAAAAAGAATTAAAAAAAGAATAATGAAGCCATATGAAATCTACCCAGTCATCTTACGGAGCAAGACTAGTTAATGTGGGCAAGTTTGGATGATGTTCAGCTTGTCTAACACTACGGAGAAGACAGTAAGTACAGCATGGGTGAGTATGGCAAAGGACTGGACTAAAGGGCATAGAACCAGGTGGGCGTTCCAGAAGGACCAAGGAAGGCCCCAGAGTTCTTTGCTTTTACTACTTTCCAAGTGCAATTACATTTCATTGAAGTCGAAAAAGCTATCAATTTTTACTACTCAGTATAAGTTTGTACTCTAAACATAATATTTCTTCTGCATTGTAATTTTTAAAAGGTTTCTTTTGTCCCTGCTATTCTCAATACAGTTCAGTAGTATGAGATCGAAACATTTTTTTTCACCCCATTACCAGCAATACCCTTAAGAGTCTGGAATCTTTGGAAACCTAATTAGCAATGTCTCTACTTAGAACTTGCTGACATTTTATATTTAATAATATGTCCCTTTTGCTATTTTATTGTCTCTGCATTTCTTTTGGTTTTCTATTTTCCTTAAAGATACAAAACAAAAATTGATGTTTCTAGGTTGACTTTAACACACAGTGAGAGGCATGAAAAAGCTTATCCTTGAGTTTTGTGCTGTCTCTTTCTACTATTATTTATTTTGTTGATGTTCTGGGAAGATCATTCATTTTTAAGTATTGGTAGGATTTGTCCTGAATGTTCTGGTTTGATTAACGACATTGTATCACCTACTAAAGATAAAATTAGGCTAAGTTTATACAAATATTAATTAAGTAATTAGCTTTTTCTTTACATAAATATTCATTTCAACCAATTGCCTCCCAGATCCTAGAATAGTGAAGAAAAAAAAAAGAAAAAAAAAAGAAATTCTCAGTCTTGGATCATGGAGAAGTCCAATAGAACAATCTTTTTCATACATACTGTGGTCTAGTGAATTTCCTTTGAAACAGAAAACGTTTTCTCTGTCTGAAAATGGGAATGGACAGACAGGGAATGGGACTGGGCTTCCTTACTAACAGTAGATTTGACAATGAATAGAGCATTGGCAGACGGAAAGCTCTTCTCACAAATTTCCTCTTCCTTTATTCACTGTGGGGCCTCAGGAGCTCATGGTAGAAACTCAGGAGCTTATGGTGGGGCCCTAGCATCCCCTCTATGAAGTGAGAATACTTCCTGCCTGGCAAATAGGCCACTTAAATACATTTAATGTCCTTTATGAAGCTGAATGATTAGCCAAGGGGACATTCAATACAGCATAGTTATAAGAATAATAGTTCTCAGAATTACAGCCATGAATCAATAATTATTTCATCCAACTCATGGCATCAGAGTTCCTGCTTGAGCTCTGATATTCATACATCTGACTTGGGGGTCATTAGCATTCTGCAAAATCTAATAGTCTGCTTCCATTAAAAAATTAACTAAGAATCATACTGAAATGTTTTCCAATTATATTTAGAAACATATAGAGAAGTATATAAATAGCCATTCTGAGTAGATTTCTTTTCTAATGGAGCCTTCCTAGCAAGGTTTAATTGTGTTGGAGGGAACTAAACTGACAGATGTGGAGGCAGAGCCTTGAGGGTGTCAGTCCGGAAGGAAAGGTGAATCCAATTAAAAGGATGACATAACTGTCACCCCACCCAACAGACTCCCGTTATTAGTTGCACTTTGCTTCTCTAAGTTTTGCTAAGGATGGGGTATAGAAGTATTTTTTCTATCCAATAGAATAGAAAAATTTTGGGAATGCCTTGTAAATTAAAATCCTGCAGCATCTTATTTCTTTTTCACTTATAAGTATATATTTACATTCTTAGGCTTTTCTCCTCTATTTCATCTTTTCTTTCTTCCATCTTAGATAAGTCAACTAGGAGGATAAACCCTTTCTTTCTTTTAGGTAAATAAGTGGGGAGATGGGGAGGGGGTGAAGTTGAGCACCACTGAGGTTTGTTCTCTTTAAGGAGGATTTCAGTTAAGTTCTTTTCTCTCAACCTGATGATGGCAGCTGCAGTGTAGGCTTGTTTTATTTTTTACAGTACCCTGTGATAGACGCATCAACAGCAAATGTGCACATTTAGTAAGATGAGGGTGCTTTTAGTAAGGCTGCTTCTCACCATCAAGTCAGGCAGTCAATCTATAAATATTTATTGGTCTAGTATAAAGGGAAGCTCTTCAGAGAAGGAGCGCTTTCCTGACAATTGTGTTGTCAGTACATACTAAAAGTGACTGTGCAATAAACACACACACACACACACACACACACCCCTTACAAATGAGTTTTCTCAAACAGTGTGAGTTCACAACATCAGTTTTGAAGAGATGGGGGAAGTGAGTGCCAAGCCAGTTGGGGAAGAACAGGTGGACACTATTAATATTGGAGTGAAAGCTGGGCTGAGACAGGTCATTACTAAGCAAATACCACCAGACATTTCTACAGAGAACAGCAAGAATCTGAAAAAAAGTTTTCTTTTAATTTTCAAATAATTTAAAAATTAAATGAAAGTGGGTGGTATAAAGTATCTAGACTAAAAGTTCATAGATCCTTAGTAATTTTTTAAATTTATTTTTGTAGCTGGGTGGCTATATGTGATGGACATACAAAACATAGTGTTTCTGTGGTCTTCAAAGGACAACTTGCAGGAGTTGGTCCTGTTTTTCCATCGTGTGGGTTCCAGAGAATAAATTCAAGTCATTAGACTTGCTTAACAAGTGCCTTTACCAATTTAGCCATGATGCACAGTCTCTATGAGAGTGTCTAAAATGCGGGGACCTTCATTTAGATGCCACTTATTTCTAAGCAAACATGATTCCAGTTTTCTACTTACTCTGATTTATGATGGTACCAATAAATATCAGGGAAAGAACAGCAGAAAGTAGCAAGAATTAAAGCAGAGTTGCTCTTACCTAATGAGAATATAGGAAAACAATTCTATGAAATAGAATGCCCAAATCCATTTAGAAAAAATTAGAACTCCATGGGATGGACTTATTCTGAAGGATAGGTCACCAGCATCATATGCAAATTTGGATACACAGAAGTCACTCATTGCTAAAAAGTATGTGTGCACAAAGATGACTTTTTGGACAAATGTTATATGATGTTAAATATTTCATCAGAGTGATATAAAATTGTCTGTTAAAATAGGTTTTAATTATATCACAGTAATACAGAATTATTCTATTAAGAAATCAATGAGACATTATCAGTTTTTTTCTTTAAATAGAATTACCCCACAAATTAATTTAAATAGAATTCCTCCATGATATAGTTTAAAGCACCTATAATAAGACTGGAAATTCTAATCCTCTTTAAGCAGAAGTAAATACTATGTTTACACAACAGATTGTGCATAGTGATTATTTTTATTTATTTTTTGTAATTACCAAATGTATTTCAACTGGAGATCTGATAAATCATCCACAGAATATCCATCCATGCAAAGCAAATGCAGGCATAAAAATTTGCTAACTTGCTGCTACAGGCAACCGCCAATTCAACCTCAGAAGTTTTAAGCATAAGAAATCAGAAAGTTGCATCTGCAGGACTATTTTCATATCATATCACAGGATTTGAAACTGCTACAGAGAGAAGATCCAGAGATGGGATTCAGGGTGTGTATTGGAGAACAGGACAGAAGGGTAAACAAACTGTGGCCATGAAGGCAAGCTCTAGAGGCTACAGAAAGCTCAATGACATGTATGGTCAAGTGGAGATTGTACATCAAGATTCATTCCTTTTAATCTCAGGTTCAGGGACCCACTATGATAGTTGTTTTATAGCCTCAGTGGTTACCTATATTTCTATGGTGCTTTTATAGGAGAATGTGGATCAGCACTCATAGAATAAAAATGGGTAAACTGACTATGTAGCTTCTTTCTTCTTGATACTGTTTCTCTGTATAACCCTGGTTGTACTAGAATTCACTCTGTAGACTAGGCTGGACTGGTACTCAGAGATCTGCCTGCCTCTGCCTCCCAAGTGCTGGCATTAAAAGTGTATGCTACAAAGATCTCAGGTTTTTTTTAGTTCTCTGCTGGTGGAACTTTCGGTTTGCCTGCCCTTGGTATAGTGTAACAGCTAACCACAGCCATGACTTGGTTTTTCCTGTATCTGTTGCTTTAGGCTGCTTCTGTGTTATTCCCTTTACAGGCCTTGGTAGGCTGAGATGCTTGTCATTATCGTGTGTAAGGTTCTTTCTCTATTGATCCCAATCAAGACTGATCAGATAACACCATTTGTTTGTTGTATTTATTATATTCATAATACCTGCAACTGTTGAATCAAGATGGAATTTTGTTATGCTTATAATATTATAGTCAATCCAGATTATTCAAATTGGATTCAAATTGAATCTAGTTGGCTTAGCAATGGTTAGAAATTATATATAGATTCTGATATTATTATAAAATAGAATTCTCTACCTAGTTTCTCTCTCAGGTTGATAGATAAACATGTAGTTGAATTGAATATAGAGATCCCAAGTAACCGTCTGATTTATTTACATTCAAAGCAGACACCATCTTCAAACAGAGAGGAATACACAGTAGCTCTAATTTACAGATGAGGAAGATCCTGTGAGATAAATAGAACAATTTGTCCAAGATTACATAGCTGGACAATGTTGAAGTTAGTGAGTTAAATTTTAGGCCTGAATCATTCCAAATTAACAAAGGCACTGTGGGAGAGACTTAAAAGCCTCGGTTTAGGAAGAACAATGTAACTAAAGAAAAGAAAACTGTAGGAAAATGGATCTTTTTCTCGGTAGAACAGCCTTGGACAGGACTGAGCAGCACAGCCACATAAGGAGGTCAGAATGCTTTGAAGTAGAAGTGCTCTTTTTCTGCAATATATATATATATTTTTAATGGTCAGCTAATAAACATGAACTTTATTAACTTTGTGGGTTGTTTATGTATACGTGTGTTGGCCCACTTGTGTGCAGCTTTATGTGTGTACCAGTCTGTGGAGGCCAGAGGTAATTTAAGTATCTTCTTTGATTATTATTTTATTCTTTTAGCTGCATGCCTTTCAGTCAAAGCCCAAGCTCACCCAGGCTGGCCAACCAGCTTCCTCTGGAGTCCTCCCTTCTGGATCCTGATGAGGCTGCCATATCCACTAGATATTTATTAGTCCCAGAGTCCTATTCAGCAAGCACTATAAGTACTGAGCCATATCCCCGATCTGACCAATTGTTTACTCATCTACTTTGGTGCTGCTTCAATGGCAAAAAGCTAATTCTGCTGTGTACTTCCTATGTTACTGTGTGTCTTACAGTAAACTAAACATGAGACATATACAACATATCTTTTAAGTCGTGCACAGGAAAGAGGTAAATATATATACACATAGTTAGCCTTATTATCACATCTTAATTTAAATAAAAATACTTTTAATTATTGAATGATTCTTAAGCTCCTATGAATTTCCAAGAACTGGATTAGGCCAGATATAACAACACTCAGAAGGATTATCTTTTTCCTCATAAGCTCAGAAGCCCTCAAGACTACCGCAATCATGAATATATATGTAAAAATGTCTAAAACATTGTTTGACACAGAATAGTCAATGAATGCCAGCGATGAAAGCTAAGGGTGTTAACGCTGAGTCCATATAATAGAAAGACTGTATTCATGCCAAAAACTATGACAAATTTGAAATTTAAGTAGCTATTAGCTTGCTATCCCCCAGCAGGGTGTTTGTAGACATTAGAATTCTCTTAAGTCACAAACCTAAAACTCTTGCTTCTTTGACCTCATCAGTAGCAACTGAATGACATGACACATGGAAATAAACTGACCACAGAGCTCTTATTCAGAATGGCAGGCATTGCTGTTATAAATGAGCTTTGAAATCCACTTCTGCAACACGAAGCTTTCTTTCCCTTTCAGTTTTGCAAAGTGGTGCTCTTTTCCAGAAAAGAAACTCTGACAGCAACAAGCAGGAAAGAACCCTTCCATCTCTTAGAAACTCACATTATTTACCCCTTCATCTCCAAATGTTAAAACCCAGCAAGAGGGATATAGCAAATGTCACTGATGCTTACTCCTTAGAAAGAAGAGAAATTAGATACATTTGTAGTAATTTTTATTATGGAAAGACAGATAAATCTTAAATATTTACTAAACTTCAAATCATATACATTCCTCTATTTGATTAGGAAAGAATCCTACTTTGTCTAAGATATGGTTGATAAAAAGTAAGAACATATAAAAATAGCATCAGCTCTGGCGACGAAAACAGCCCCTATATCCTTCAAGAGAGAGTTCTTTTGAAAAACATTCCTCAGTGCAATTGTAAGCATTATAACATGTCATGGTAAATGTTGAATGTTTAATCTTAGTATTTCAGAAGCTGAATTTGAGTTTTCTCCCGTATTCCTTAAGCACTAAATACTTAATAACCTGAAGGAATCTCTGTTTCTAAATTTATTGTCACACTGATGACTTTTGCAACAACATTTTAATTTATAAGCCGTTAAAGAATATATGTGGTGAGAAATATTAAAAAGAGAAACAATCAAATATCTGGAAGATAATCTTTTAAAGTATCCATCAGTGAAACATGTTTTAAAAGTGACTGTAGATATGGTCCATTACTTTAGAAGCTTCTACTCTAAAACTTCGCTTTGCTACTGTTTATGACTTGCTTCTATATACTGATGTTCACACAGATGTATGTTCATCTAACTTGTTACTGTGAGGGATTAATTAACACAAAGTGAGTATGTTGTGGTACTTTCCTTGAAACCATGCAGTCAAACCCTTTGCCTATAACTTTCCAGTTGTAAAATAAATAAATAAAAAGCTTTCCACGTGCTTCATTTTCCCTAAAGAGCAGCATGAGATTTCCAATCCTTTGCTTGAACACATGAAATATTAAGAGCCAATTTTCAGCGGCACCTCTGTCACTTCCATTATCATTCTACACATCCAGAGGTGATAATGGACTCTGCAAATTGCAGTCTTTCTCTGTCCCAGACCACTAGAGTTTCACCGGGGACAGCTCCACACAAAGGGTGGCCCAGATGTATGTTAATGGCAACATGCAGCAAAATACAGACACCAGCACAGATGACATACATTGTGATGTGTTACCCAGAGGATAGGCAAAATGAGAAGAAAACAATTTTCTTAGGAATTCAGTAAAATAAACACTAACTTATCCTTCCACACAAATTGAATATGCATTCTTGTCCTCTCAGATCCCTGGAAAGAGAAGAGAAGACAAGCTCCCAACTGACTCACTACAAGGAATCAGCTCTGTAAAACCAGCGCAAGAAGGACATGGATGCCATTGAAATGCAGAGGATTATAGACAAGGCTATTATTTTTCATCACCTTTCTCAGATATACCACACGGACATGCTAACATGTGTAAAATGACATTTCGAAAGTGAAGTGAGAGAAAAAGATGTAGGAAAGTCGCTTTACCAGCCACTGCTGAACTGCTGTCCACAAGTCTCTGTGGGGACTTTGTCTACTAGAAACAAACTGTACAATAGGAAAGAGGGTGGATTAAACTGGGATTTTCAAATGGCTGCATAACCTGCATTCCATGCAAAACAAATCACAATTCTAGGACAATGTAGGGGAAGAAAAAAGAGATTTGAAAGGAAGCTGCTTTTACCATAGAAAGATATGTAATTGGTTGTCCCCTGTTAACACTGACCCAGTGATCACACATTGAACTACAAGATTGGTTGTAGGCATTCTTCAGCAAAGAATGGGGTGAGAACTTCTGTGGAGGAGAGGAAACTTTGAGGATGAAACAAACAAACAAATTGGATTCCCTCACTCAGGTAGCCAAATGTTGGCTTATGTAACATAATAGCATTTAATGTGTTAGTAAAGCTAAATGTTGAGTAAGACAAAGTAAGGTCCATTTAAATTCCATAAATATAATATAAACCAAATTTGTAACTATCAGCCAGACCAGGAAATTAAAATGCAAGAAACGATAAGTGAGCCAGGTAAAAGGATACTAGTAAAATCATTTTTTTCTTTGATTATTTTAGGATTAAAGTATTAGCAATGATTGTGGGGGAGACAGAAATGGCAGGAAGATGGAGGGCCCAGGAAGTGAGAGTCCTCAGTATGCACTGTAAATAAGACTGCAATTGGTTAGCAGCAGAGTTAATTAATAAAAAATCTTAAGATATTGTAGTCTTTCTTTGCACTTCTCACTCTTTTGGGAAAACACCAACCCCTCAAATATAGAATACCATACTAAGCATTAGGTCTGAGAGAAGATGTACCTTGGGTACAGCCTTGAAGGAAACACACACAGTCAACAAATCATTGCAGCACTGGGTGATCCTTGCTCTAGAAAAGGTATCTAAGGTTTGTTTGGGGGACACTGCTATCTTATCAGACTTTCAACAGAGTTTATTAAGGCTCTCATAACCTTTTACTCCCCCTGGCTTTCCCCAAGAAATATAGACCAATACATCAATGCATAAACTAGTAATTTATATATACAATTAAAACAATTTATATCCAGAATAAATAGATTAATAGATACTGTAGGAAGAGGAAGAGGAGGAAATGGAGAATGATTATGACATTTCAAGTTCAGTAATTTTGTTTTTTAACTGATGAAGTTTTGAAACACAAACAAGCTGGTGTTTGCAAATCACTGTGCATGTGACATGCTCTGCACATCTTAAAACGATTGCTGTATGGTATAAATGAGAGTTATCTCAAAGTAAAAACAAGAACAATCTTTGATATTTTCTGGCAGTTTGAAATAGTATTCCTGACATCTTTCAGAGACTTAGATAATCAATAGGTTTCCTCTCTGATTCTGCCCTGCTGTCTGAATGCAGAAAACAGTATGATTCTATCTGAGGAAAAACATCAGAGACAAAGTTTTGATGTAATTGCGTAGACAGTAGAAGGTTAATGTTTTTGATTTTCTTTCTTAAAGTGCACAAGATTGTACAGTAACATAACAGGAGGTTCTTTATGACAGAACATGTCAGAACGGTCTTCTCCAAAACTTTATTTTCTATGAATTTTTAATGATGCAAGTAATTTTTCAAGGTCACTGAGCGAGCAATCAGTTACTCAGACATGAAATCTGTTCACAGTTTCTTGGCAGCTATGCAAGGAAACAAGCAAGTGGGACTTGTGGAGGAGGGGAAATGATACCCTTCAGAAGAATGTGGTACACCATGTAATTAGCTGGAGGTAGAGTTGATTCACTCTTCAACCTGCCAAGCTGCACAGTTCTTCACCAGGCATTCTTGATGGTGTGAGGCATTAAAGTTAGTCACTTAATGGCTTCTACAGAGGTTAATACCATGTATTTTTAATCTGTTGATGGCTCTAAAATGCGCTTCGCAGTAATCGAGCCTTCACTATCCATTCACATGTCTTTAAAACACTTCTAAATTTGCAATTAACTATGAAAAGGAGTATTAAGAAAGTCACTTCTAGTGCTTGCAGGCTGTCGTTTAGCTTAATTGTCATTAGTAGATCCATAACTCAAGTGAAATAAAAAAAATAGCAATAATGAAAGAATTTTATCAAGGTTCTGTTGAACAGAAATCAAGACTCAAGTTTTAGAGAAACAAAGGTGACCTTGAAGGCAACAAAAGGAATCACTTTAAATTTCTCAACTAAAGACGTGTTGACTTAAGAAATATGGACTTGTCAATATTTGAAGTCTAGAATGAGATTCCTTGAAACTCTGAAATAATTAGAAAATGTGTTGCTATGTTAACATTTAACTATCAGAACCATAACAGAATCAGAAAAGTATGAAAAGTGTATATATGTACAAAAATGTCTTAGTTCCTGGTAGGGATGGAGGAGTAGTGATCACATACAGAATGGTACCAAAGCAAGGACCACAGAGGTCAAACTCTTCCCATTGACTGTCAGGAGACTGTGGACTTAGGTAGACTTGAAGCAGAGATTTCCCAGAAGCAAAGACCTTTGCTACATTTGGTGTCCATCTGTGACGGTTGAAAACTGTCAAACATCATTCACAAATTTATCTGATTTTTTTTAGCAACCTTCATTATGTAAACATCCAAGGGCATCTGCCTACAGAGAGAAAATTCTTTTGTTCGTGCAGACCTTAATATTCTGGGCAATAGATATTAGTTCTCATGGAATGTCAATAACGTTGTGTTCTATATGAACCGATTTTGCACTGCTAACATTGTTTCTTAGTTTAAATTGTCGTTTTCGTTTGACATGTCAGTGCTTCTATGCAATAAGAGTGAATCCTCCAGACCAGTGTCTGAAGTCACAAGTTTAAGAGAGACTAGAAGTGAGTGGATTAGGAAAAGCAAAGACTGCTCTCCAGTAGCCTATGGGTAAAGGATGGGCATGGGCTAAGGAGAAAAACATAGCCCTCTGTATTACTGAATGTAAAGACTGCTTGTAAAGAGACTTCCCCATCTTAATCCTGTTATATAACAGTTGTAATTATAACAGACAATGAGAAAAATCAACTATCTGAAAGAAATTATAATAAAAAACAGAAAATAAAATGTGTTCAAGTAAAAGTAAGCAGCATAGGGAGTTAATTTCCTATAGATTCTTTAGATCTGAGGAAGACATTCAAGTTGAGTAGTTAAGATTGCAGAAATGCCTGTAAAGATGAAAGACTTGCTGGAGGAATTTAACCCAGCAGTATTAAATAAAGAAATTTGCTTTGAAAATTCCAAGTTCTCCATTTTTACCAATTGTCATTTAATTTTTCTTCAAGTTTGGATACAAGAGATTCATTTACTTCTGGTGTTCCAAATAGATCCTTTTAGACTAGATATTCAGGTACTGAGATATTGCCTGATTTAAAAATGTAAATTTCAGAAATCAAAGACATGCCAAAAATTTAAAAATATATCATTGCAGTTATAAGGGGAATTACTAGTACTCAGAGACAAATCCGAAATGTGGACATTGTACGCATGTGGAAATTCTATATCTACATGCAAAAATGAATGATTTAAAAAAACTCTCTTATTACATATTATGTCCCATTTAATCTATAGCGCACATTCATTGATGAAACTTCACCAAATGCAAGTAAAATATTTTGCTTTTTGTACAAATATAAGGGAGAGATTTATTTTATTTGAAAATTAAAGCAAATGAAAATATTGAGTGTTTTCAAAGACCACAAAAATTCAAAGAAATTGTTGACTTTTAAAATATCATGAGTAACATGAGCAATAAATATTTTTTCTATAAACTTTCAATGTTCTCAGATAATTTTATATGTTTAGTTTCTTAATACGTAATCTTAAATTACTTATGAATCAATTGAGATAACTGTCGGTGAACAAATTAAAAGCTAATCTGAAATTACTCTTAGTGCCTTTACCTAAATGCATTTACACACTCATAAAATATTTCATCTCACTGCTCAATACTATTTATTGAGCTTGTTTTGAGTAGAACTGAGAAGCATTAGGGATGAATCTATTCTCTATTAGTTCCTTTTCCAGAGATGTTATCCATACTGACTACAAATAAATGTTCCTTTGAAAGCAGAAAAGCATATCACTTTTTGATATGGAATATATACTTGGAATTTAAAAAATATAGGTCTTGAAAAGCAAACATAAACAAGGATCCTGATTATGTCTTCTATGTTTGGCCATGGTGCCAATATAAAATATTCCTATTAATTTTGTTGCCTCCATTCATCTGAGAAAGACATAAGAAAAGATTTCACCCAAATTGTGATTGGAGAATAGGGCATAGTAGATAGGCTTTTGACCTAACTTCATGCCTATCACAATATTAGTGTCTCAATATTTGCAGCATTAGGACTAACTAATATCTTCACTACCTATTTCTGAATTCACATGCAGAACTTCAAACGAAAGAGAGTGAGAGTCAGAACTAATAGGTAGAGGTGGTAAAGACATTGAAAGATTGGTTTTATATTTTATTGAATAAGTTAGCATGTGAAATTATTTCATTATTACAATTTAATATATTGTATATATCATAGGTATGGTTTATGTATTATGAATCACACACACACACACACACACACATATATATATATATATATATATATATATATATATATATATATATTGCTTTATATATCATATAAAATATATAATTTATACACTGGTCAAATTGACCACTTCAATACCCTCTGTAACCCCGACCCCATGAGCATGCCTCTATGTGCATGTGTGTATGTGTGTGTAAATCGAGATTCTACATGAGAATAATGTACAGTATTTGCTCTTTTCTCCTGTCCTCCTACCATCCTCTTTCTTTTAACCACCCCCACTCTTTTTACCGCACCCTCTCCTTTTACTGCCTCCTCTCCTTTTAACTTTCCCATTCTACTTCCTTGTCACACATGCCCTCTATTTAATTTAGGTTCTATACACAAGAGAAAACATATTTTTGTATTCCATCACCTTTTCACTTATATCCCACATCTTCTTAGAAACTTTCTTGTGTGTGTAAACTAAGACAAAGAAATAATAAGATAGGAAGTAATCCTGAATCTCATTTTAATTTGGCTTTCCTAAGGGTGGTTTGGAAATAGTGTAATAGGTCAGAGTTTAGCCACCTCTTTATTTTTCAAACCCACGTTATTTTCCTAAGTTGGATAAAATAAAATAACCTTGATTTTCAAGTCTCTTCACAAGGCATTGTGTTGCTACGTAGTTCTTGTTTGGTTATATGAACTGACTATATTAAGAGGTATCAAACTATACCAAGTCACCCAGAAGCCTGACATTGGGGTGTTCCTGTGATCAGTGAACTCAGAGTTTCAAAAGCTCATGAAACTATCAGAAAACACTGGCTCTGGAGCTGATATTGTCTATTTTGGTTCAATAATAATTATGTACATGTAATTGAATGAGAATATATCAGACCCATAAATCATATTCTAAATGGACAAAATGCAATAAATGTACACAAATAGACTGTAATTACAAGCTAGTTCAATAAAATGGATTTGATAAACTTCTTTATAAGTTATAAATATTCTAACAATCCTGTGACCGACTTTGCCCACAGTTTCACTGAGGATAATATAGTTAGGGGCTGAATGGTACTGTGGTTGAATGTCTTCAAAATGAATGTGGTTCCTGCATATTTCTTCAGTGGCTGCCCATGATTCTAGAGGGGACTTAAGGAACTCCAAAAAGCATGTGAGTCACTGAATTGCAATCATTGATTGTAACATAATCGATATCATATTGGGATTAAATATTTTTCTCATTAACATATAAAATTTATTATCTTCAAATGGGTTAGTCACAATCATGAAATGAAGCTGTTATAAGGTTCAGAGCCTTAGGAATTTAAGTGGTGACCTTCTTTATAGTCAAAATATGCACTGATAGTTCTGTAACCCAGAATCTATTTATTTTTCATAAGAATTGCTTTTCTTTGGATTAAATGCAAGAATATTTATTTAAGAAAACACAAAGACAAATGAGTGATCAAAGTGCTTCCCATCAAAACAGTCTGGGGTCTGGAGAGAAAGTGTAGCTCTTAAGAACATGTGCTGTCCTTGCAGAGGACCTGAGTTCTGCTCTAGGTACCAACGCCCAGTGGCTCACAATGGCCCATGACTATAGCTGCAGAGAATCAGATACTCTCAAATTCCATGGTGCTTTTATTCATATACTCATACCCAAACATAGACACGTATACTCCGTATACTCAGGATTGAAAAATAATAAAGATAAATCTGATCTTTCAGTAATTGTGTTTTAATGACCTGTCTGTAGCCCCATATTATCATATACTTATCAACTACAACAGTTGGGATGCTGAGGCAGGAGGGTCATAGGTTCAAACACAATCTGAGCTACCTGATTGTGACCCTGACTTAAATAAACTATCTTGTCCAAAGATGAAATATCCAGATACTATGAAAATTCAAATTTTAGCATGTTTTTCAGGTTATCTTATGGTTAGTTGCTTGTTCAATAGGTCTATCAATAATTGTACGATGATAAATATTAATTTTAGTAATAATTTTAACAAATTTACTCTAGAAAAACTTAAACAGAAGCAGTGTGCTTTCCCCTTTCTATTTAGCTCTGAGTTGACTATTTGTGATGTTTATGTCTAGAGGACCTCTTTTGTGAACCACTATAGCATATACATGCAAATGATGTCACTCCTCACAGATCTAGACATGGCTGATAAGAGATGGTTACACAGAGTGTTTTCACCAGAAATAAGTCATTACTGAACATGTGAGAATTCGGCATGTCATAATATTATTATTTGTTTGCTTAAATAATATTATTTATAAAAATCACAAATAGCATAACACTTCTGACACATTGGTTTAAAATATTTTTGATATTTTGCATATTCTATATTCTTCAAGTCTACCATTTTATGATAGAATACATTAATGTTTCCTTTTAAAATTATACTATTGACAACTATCTGTATAGTTAAGCACTCCAAATTCACAAAGGTCATCTGTTGTTGAGAAATTTAAAACAAAGACTTCTTGACCCAATAAGTATTTTTTCCAAGGGAGCTGTAGCTCACTTAATGATGGACTTATTTCTCCCATAAAGAGAAGATGAAGCACAGACCCTCTCCAGCATAAAGAAGGTGGCAGGTATGATCTGAACAAAAGTCAAAAAAGAAAGCTATCACCCCATATGGAACTCTGGGTAATCACACTCAAATAGACAAATGTTTGTAAATTAGTGTTGGATTTTCAAAAATAAACTTTTAGTCTAAATAAGAGAATCTAGTACTTATGTTAATCTAAATCCCACTTTAATTTTGCACTGAAAACATCAACTCAGCTCGCAAGTAGAATTAAGTACAGTAGCTAAAATGATGCTTGTTGTTTGTTTTTGCCTTTCTTCATGGTGAGGTTTTGTCATAAGTATTTTTAATCAGTTTTTTGGTTTAAGTAAACAAAACAATATAATGCCATCAGTTATGAGTCTGCAGTTTGCTGACTCCACCATCAGCACACTGATGTAGAGACCAAAGCATCTTTAGGTTTCCTACCAAACCTAGTACCTGCCACCCAGAGGGATGTCAATCAGCCCAGCCACATGTGACCTATGTTACTGGGTTGCAGGCTTCAGATATAGTTAAGCTGTATCCTCTGCCAATCCTAGACATCCTGTTAAATGCAGAAATTTAATCAAATAAGCCTAAGCATTTGCTTATTTTTTTACCT
The DNA here is from genome assembly GCF_004785775.1 of Grammomys surdaster. Taxonomy (NCBI): domain Eukaryota; kingdom Metazoa; phylum Chordata; class Mammalia; order Rodentia; family Muridae; genus Grammomys; species Grammomys surdaster. Next base: position 961,309 of record NW_021621323.1, read on the forward strand.
CCTTATGTTTATCTTATGTTTTTCTGATTGGCAGCTGGAACTATTTACTGACATTTCATCTGTTTATAGATCCCAAAATCAGTGTGATAGTAAGGTTTTTATGTGGACCAAATACAGAAAAATATATATGCTGAAATGCCATAAAATGGAAAAACATCCCAAAATAGCCATTGTTGCTTATGAATTGTTATTGCATGTGGAAATTATTTCTCTAGTACTCAGTTACTTTCTATCTCTAAAGGTATATATCTTTGTTTGAAATGCGTATGTGTGCTCAACTTATACCCATGTGGATATACAGTAAATTTGGGGTTATAAATATACACAGCAAAAAGTAAACCTAACAATAAAAAGGAACATTCAGGCCAGGCAGAGTACAATGGCCCAAGTATATTATAGATTTACTGATAAGTTCCAGAAATGTTTATTTGAGTGGTAAATATGTTCCAGGTACTTTCTTGGGTTTTAGGGATAAGAACATAAGAAGACCCATTCCTTGTTCAGAAAGCCCCTTATCACCCGAAAAACACCCCAGTGAAGAACGAAGTCAAGTCAAATCAGACTATAAAACTGATCTGTCTAGGAGTGGCTCCAAGTTCAAGGATAAGTTCTTGTGAAGGCAACAGACTGGAGGTAATTTAGTCTTACAGGAGAGCAAGAGAAAGCTTTCTGAATGTAGTGAATGAGAGTTTACTTCTGTAACATCTCAGGGAATTTCCTAAAATGACACAAAGAATAAAAATAAAAACTGCAGCCATCATTAAGATGGATCCACGATTTGTGAGAGAGATCTTAAAATAACTCATGCAGACGAATTTCTCCTAATGTATTCCAAAAAGTAATGGGCAGCCCTACTCCTGGTGATATTCAGAAAAGCATATTTAAGTGGCATTTGATTTTTTAGACTCTTTGATTAAGGTAGACGTCAAACTACATAGGGCCAAGTCATCACAAACACAGCAGTTAGGGGTCATGACAGGGTGAAGGCCTTTTGGCTGTTCTGCTAGTGCTCAGAACTTTGAAGGTGACAGTGTCTTTGATCTGTCTCCCTTTTAAACAAGAGAACCTGGAAATGTCACAGATGATCATTTGATCTGTTCTGGTGGAGACAGTTGTCCTCTGTTGCCCCCCCACAAGCACACTGGGCTCTCTCCCACCGGGTAATCCCAGGCTTTCATGTTGGAGAAAAACCAGGCTTCCAGCCACCTAGAGAGCTAAAGAGAAGGCTGATGAATAGGCCTGTGTTTCTAGTGGCAGCAAGGCCATAGGATCTAACTGCAGTGCTCACAGGGACACCAGCTGCACCCCCACTCCCGAACTGGAGAACTGGTGAATTGCTGAAGGCGAGGAACTGTTCATCTTAAGGAAATCAAGGTTGGTTCCCCTGTTAGGAGAAGCAGGGTTCAGGAGACAGCTGGGGCAGAAAAGGATTCCACTGAGAAAAATCTCCAGGTTTTCTGATTTAAAGTCATCCTCAGCAGGCTATCAATGGGAGAACAAACAAGAAGGCCCAAGCAGAGGCTCACAGAACAAACCAGAAGTGGAGGCTAGGGCATAGAACTCATAAAACCAGATGAAATAGAAAGAGGATCCTGCAACAGAGAATGACTGCAGACTTGGGGAGTGTCTGAAAAGTCTTCCTATTCAACAGTGTGAATGACCAGCTTCCCTGCCATGACCTAACACATCAAAGGGAGGTAGCCAAATCATCAAGAAAATGGGAAGGTATTATCCCCAAATACAGTAAACCTCAATTGCTTATAAAGTACCAGTTTTCAATTACACCCCAGTAAAGGATTGGACAGATGGTTATGGGGAAATATTTTATTGGCCCATAAAATCTTTAATTTTTCTTAATTTTAAGGTATTCTTTTTATTGAACATGTTAATTTACATAATTTTATACATCTTAAATTCCATACAAAAGTACATTCTTTCAATTATTTAAATACTTTTATTCTATATAATGAATTTGTGTTTATTGTATTGCTTGTTCTATGACTATTTGCATCTATTGTATTGGTAGTCCCTCAACCTAAAACTGACCTTAATACTTGCATTTAATTAAAATGTTATAAAAGCAAAAAAGGAGGAGGGGGCATGGGATAAGGTTCTAGGGAGGGGATATGGGGAAAGGGGATGACATTTGATATGTAAATAAATAAAATAACCACCAGCAATTTTGACAAATGCGTTACAGCAGCAGTTACAGTCATCCAAAGGTTCAGCCATTAACTGAACAGATCAGTGGTTGACTCCTCATTCACAAAGCTCTCCACTGTGTCCTCCATACACACCAATGAAGAGGAAACAAATCTGACTGTGTAGGGAAACTCTGGGGTATGATATATGCTAATGCCTGCTAGCTTTTCTTCCCTAGCCTTATTGATCTTAGTGGCTTTTAAAATACTACAATTCAGCAGAAGCAAGAAGACATCTTAATAAAATACTTGCCAACTCTTACTGTTAACCAGGCTCCTCAAGTAACTCAAGGTGAATGAAACAGACACATGGAACTTTTATATAAGCAGAAAGACTAGGTAGGTTTATATCAATGGCAACATATTCCATTGTTTATAAAGTACCAGTTTCGATTAAACCCCAGAAAAGGATTGGACAGATGGTTATGGGGAAATATTTTATTTGGCCCATAAAATTTATTTAGAAACCACTGATACTGAACCACAGTATAAAGTTCATCTAAGAAACTACTGATACTGAACCATGCTACAATATTCATCTAAGAAAGTCCTCTCTGGTTTAATTTAAAGAAAAATACTTAGAGTAAAATAAGTAGGTTAACTGGGAGGAGTTGTACCAACAGGCATAGTCAGTAGACTTCAGAGTACAAAATTGTTTCCTATAGAAATAAAGATTTTATTGGGTGTTTTTGGTATTACAATTGATTCATGTGCTGCATTGCACATTTTAGTCTGAGTATTTGAGAGGCATTTCATCTTACAATAAGATACAAGAATTAGTTAAAGAGTTAAGGAACAAAAGTATCAAACATGGTATCATTAAGTAAAGTCTGATTAGAGAACTCTTTTGACAGTATCCTGAGTGGGACATGAAAGACCGTCGTAAGCCAGAAGAAACAAGAAAATCTAGAATCACATGATGTTAAGACCTTTACCTTATGAATATAGTCATGCATGCTTAATATATTGTTGACGATGATATAATAAGAGTTACATTTTATTAATAATACTTCAAAATGTTATGGATGCATTTCTTAAAGCAAATGCATGATAGTTTGCAATTAAAATGTTATATATACATTAATTTCTTTTATAAATCATTGTCTTATATTCTTACCATGAACGTGAGGAACATTTCTTGTATCCACCTGAACCTTTAAGGGAGTTATCCCAGCTATCTTTCATCTAAGTTTAGCAAAGCAACAACAACAACAACCACAACCACCACCCAGACCTTTTCCTTTCATTTTCAGATTAGTTTGCTGAATGGGATCTTAGAGATATATTTTAATTAGGGCTAATCCTCAGTAGTCCAAATGCTCAAATCAAAGTATACAATTGTGTTTTAAATAATGAAAGGGAAAAATCTTTTGAAGCATTTTACAGGGAGCTGATCTGGCTGGCTGAGTGTCCCCAGCCATAGGGAGAACTCTGTGCCTGCTGCCTCACACCATCAGGGTATCATAAAAGCCTTCTGGAGGCATGCAGCTCCAGATGAAAACTGTACGGGTCACTTGCAGGCTATGTTAAGTAAACAATAAAAAATTTAAAACAGCCACAAAGCTTAAAGCCACTCAGGAGGGGAAATGAAGAAGTTATTTTGAAGAGACCCCCTCCTGTATCCATCCACATCAGGGGGCGCATGCTCAAACTATATTACACCAGTAGCTCTCATCTCTAACGCTGGAACAAGAGGTTCCATTGTAAAACCTGCCACATTGACATATGCAAGGGAGGGGGGAGGTTCCATGTTCCAACTCTATATGAGGAAATTAAACCCTCAACAAGGTGTGAGTTGAATCATCACTTTACACTATACTACAGTATGGAGGGTCACAAAATGTTCCACTTCCCTGTATTTATTCTTATTTTTCCTGTGGAAAGGAAGCCAGTATGACAAACAGACTTTGGGTAGCTTTAAGGTCTATGTGTAGCATCATTTTGGGTAACATGCGGGATGGGTAGAGAGGAATAAAGAATATTCAGTAGTTTATTTTAGACTGTACAGCAATATATATTCTTGAAATTAGAAAACCTAATGATGATAAACATATGATATATATGTATATGATATACGCACACAAAGCTTCTGTGTCAAAATGAAGTTTGTATTCTTGTGTTATTTCATTTCTAATTTCAGGGCCAGAGTAGAAATCAGCAAGTTCCAAATGATCTCCTTCCATTTTGCTCCCTAACTCAGGACCTGGGGCAAGTTTCCTATCTTCATCGGTAGTCAAAGCTTTTTCTTTCCATACTTTGACAGGAAAGCTTCCCTGTTTGCTTCTTCTTCCTCTATATTACAAGGTGCCAACAGATTCATCAAGCACAGAAAATAATACTGATTGGTTGGTATCTTGGCAACAGCAGTGAGGCAATTATGTTTTGCAGTGCTGGGTTTTAATATATAAACTATCTAATACTGAGGATTTTAGTCCTTCAGAATGGATTGATATATTGAAGTCCTTAAAGTAAATTTAACCATGGAGGGCTAAATAAAATCCCTGAAAATGAGGCTCATGTCGGACATGTTTAGCTTACTAAGTTTAATATATATATTATATAAATGCATATACTAAATTATATATATATATATAACTAGAATATATATATATACACACACACACACGTGTGTGTATATATATATATATATGTGTGTGTGTGTGTGTATATATATGTGTGTGTGTGTATATATATATATGTGTGTGTATATATATATGTGTGTATATATATATATATATATATATATATATGTGTGTGTGTGTGTGTGTGTG
>NW_021621323.1:966380-969961 GCF_004785775.1 Grammomys surdaster
GTGTGTGTGTGTGTGTGTGTATGTGTGTGTGTGTGTGTGTGTGGCTGCTTTGGCTGCATGACTTTGTCTCTCCACCATGTGCACACCCAGTGCTTGTGGAGCCAGAAAAGAACATTGTGTTCAAATAATTATGATCCTTCATGTGGGTGCTGAGAGTGCTGAGATTTGAACTCAGGTCCTTTGGAAGAACAGCCAGTACTTTTAACTGGTATGCTATCCCTACAGCCTCCAGCTTAGTGAATTTTAACTAATTTAGTTACCACACATCCAGTGATTATGTTATATCAAGTGATATTCTATTCCAGAGAGCTTGCTTCACAAAAATTTGGGAAAGTCCTGAGCCCTATGGAACTCTAATTCTCATAAAAATTGATGAGGTACAGATTCAGAACATCAGATAACAAATTCTAATAAAATATACATAAGTAACACCTACTTAAGGCAGTAATCAAGCAATAAATTCTGACATTTTAATATTTAAAACTATTTAAAATTTGAGGAAATAAATTTATTATGCTCCCTCAGTTTCCCATGGTTCAAAGCGGAATAAGAAAGAGGAACTAAGTGTTGGTAACGAGACTCTAGTTTAGAAACGATAAACATGTGTGGAGGCCAGAAAACAACTTGAGGGAGAGGGTTCACTCCTTCTTCAGTGTGGATTTCAACCATGTGTCTTCCAGGGATGAAATTTAAGTTGTAATCTCTCTGAATTGGCAGTAAAATTTTAAATATTTAGAAACCTCTATTTTAGGATATTGGGTCAAAAAATCAATTGATCTATTCATTCATTTGTTTATTCATGTATTCATTGAATATCTACTCACTAGCAACTACTGCATACTGGTTTCTATGCTAGAGTTGAGCTACAGAGATTGGGAGCAGTAAGATTTAAAAACTATCACAGCTCTCAAAGGTAAAATTTACTGCCATACTTCAGCATTCACAGAACCCAGTATAACATAGTCACAGTGACCAGAGCATTTACTTTCTTAACAGTGATGGACATTTTAAGATATGCCCACAAATTTGTTAACATTATTTCTGTCAATATGGGGGCTTCATTCCATTTACACACAGTGTGGCATGGGTCTAGTGGCCTGCTTCATATGTATAATAAGGCAATGGTGATATAAAGTTTAGGGATGAGTCAGGAAATGCACTGGGGCACCCTGCTGGTTTCCTGTTCTCTATTAGAGCATTTATTCTGTTGAAGGCAGATGTTGTATTGTGAGGACCCTCATCCATAGTAAACAACCGAGGCCTCCTATCAGGAGTCATGTGATGAGCCAAGCTGAGAGCAGAACATAGCCCTGGTGAAGTTCTCTGCTAATAGCTGTGCTGATAACCCACAAAAGACTCAAAGCCAAAAGAGACAATGCCTTCATTTTCTATTGTCTTATTCTTAATTGTGTAATAAACACCGCCCACTGCAACAATAGGTAATAATGTAATCACCTTTTTTTGAGGGAAGATTAGGAAGGGGAAAACAAGAAAAGAAGCATGTGTGTGTGTGTGTGTGTGTGTGTGTGTGTGTGTGTGTGTGTTCACTCCTGTACACAGGAAAAGAGAGAGGGAGATCTGTAATATCTAACGCTATGATATAAACAGACATGCCTAGAGAAAGTGAGTGGAGGGAGGGAGATGGGAAAGCATCCAGAACCCCTGTAATAATTATGTTCTCTATTATTCTGTAGTAGGATTTCCCGTAGTTAACCAACACCTACTAATTAGGAATTGAAGAGTCACAAAATTGTGTGAAAGCAAAAAATAAGACTTTGTACCTGCTGACTTGTAGTACGCATGTGCTGTTTCCAAGACAGATATCTAAGAAGAGGTTAATATTTTAGAAAAGGAAGTGGCAGTGGGGGTAGCTCAGTGGAGAAACACTTTAGCCTGTCCAGGTTCTGAGTTTGATTTCCATCACTGAAAATAAGAGGAAGGAAGGAATGAGCAAATTAGCAGTCAATATACCTTGCATTACCTCCAGAAGAGAATGAGCCTTGCCATGAGAAATTATTTCAGTGTCTGGAAAGGAGATGGGGTATGCTTTTCTGAAGGGGTTCTCCAATGTAGATGAGGGTTGTGATGGATGGTGTAGGTCACAGTATGACCAGGAAAAATAAATTGCTATGGGTGATAGCAACAAAGTGTAAGTAAAGAATTCACAAAGGAAGGCTGTTTTGTGGTAGTTATCAAACTTTATGCTTAAAGGACATTTATGACTAGAGTAAGAAAGTAAGAAACACACTGACTTGATAAATATTTCAAGAAGGTGATAAAGAATACATTTCCAACAAATCTAAACTAACTTATGGTCTGTTTGCTTAGCTCAGTAGAAACTAATAATAATAATTTTTTTTATATTTCAAGAAGTTGCTTTGTTAAAGTAGAAAGAGGATTAAAGAAATGGAAAGAAAGAAAGAAAGAAAGAAAGAGAGAGAGAGAGAGAAAGAAAGAAAGAAAGAAAGAAAGAAAGAAAGAAAGAAAGGGGAAGTGTGTCATGAAACATTTTTTTCTCTCAACAAGATAGATTAATGGTGCTAAAAATGTTCCAAGTATGGTAAATGTCAGGAAAGTCATTTTAATATTTTATCCTTATCAGAGAAAAAAATCCAACGATTGAAACCATTATGCAAGTAAAATGAGACCAACTTAGGAAGTTTGGAAATACCCTTTCTAAAACTTCTTAAACATAGGAAAATTGGCTGAAACTCGACAAATTCCTGGTTTCTGAGGGAGGGCCAGAAGCAGCCTGCTGGAAATGAGGATGCTGGAATTAAAAGTAGAATAAAATAAATCAGATCTTTGGAAATGTTGATTTTACTTTGAAATGGGATGGTTAAAATTAATCTGAATGACTTACAGTGCTGCATGCGGGGCCGAGACTTCATGGGTGTAAACATATAGATACATAAGCTTTACCATTTAGCTAGGAATAGAAAGTTGACAACAGCTAGAAGGTCATTAGGAATGACTGAGTAGTTTAAAGAAAGGGCTTCTTTGAAGAGAGCGCATGCGCAGCCAAGGAGAGTGGCCTTTGAGCATGGTGTTCCAGAGCAGATGAGAAGCTTGCACTGCAGGGAAGCTTGTGGCCTGTTGGAAGACTTGCTCCGCGCTCACTGCGGTATACCAACCTTGACCCAGCACCTGTCCCTGCCACCTTGACCCATGCCTCCAGTTATAGCTGTGCTACCTGACCTGGAAGAGCGAACTTCTTTTCCTTGATGAAGTGATCCGCTGTTTTTTTGTACTAAAATCTTTTCCTGCATAGATCTTTATGTTTTATTTGAATACCTTTAGGAGGTATCCATGCTACTTTTATGTATATATCTCAAGAGCCTATTAGGTAAAAACACATACTTTGCATTGTCAAAACATTTTACCCTGGGCCGGCAAGATAGCTCAGTGAGTAAAATCTCCTGCGGCAAGGCGGTGACCTGAATTTGATCCCTAGACACCATGATATAAATTGACTCCTAAAATGTCTCCTCTACCTCCTTGCTCTGGTATGTATGAATATACATACATACACAAACACACACACACACACACACACACACACACACACACACACACACACA
>NW_021621323.1:969971-999196 GCF_004785775.1 Grammomys surdaster
ACACACACACACACACACACACACACACACACACACACACACACACACACTACCACCACCACCACAACCACCACCAACAACAAAATTAAAACCCAATTTACTTTGTTCATAGTTCAGCTAAATATAAAATCTGATTTTAATTTTATTTCAAATAGCCTATAAAAGGTACACTGAGACCAGGTAGGTTGGAGATATGTGAGATGTCTAGTGCCTATGTTGCATCTGGAAAAGAGGTTTACCTATGTGGAAACTGAGCACCACATTCTGAATATATTTTTTAAAAAAATATTTTTGAGATTAGTTTTTATTTTATGTATATTGATGGATACTTTGCATATACATCTGTACAGTACCTGGAGAGACCAGAAGACAGTGGGAGAACCCCTAGAACTGGAATTAAAGATAGTGGTGTGCAGCTACGTGGGTGGTGGAAAATAAAGCTTCGTCTTCTAGAAGACTGCTCAGTGCACTTAACCAGGGACCTATCTCTCCAGCTCCGTAGTTATTTATTTATTTATTTATTTATTTATTTTTTATTTATTTATTATTTATTTATTTTCTTCAATCCACTCTCCCTCCCTTCCTTCCTTCATTCCTTTCTTTCTCTTTTGTGAAAGGCCAAGGTATACCTTGTTATTGGCAAGCTTATTTAAAATTTGCAAAATCTTTGTAAGTCTAACATATAGGCATACCTTTAAAAACCTGCTAAAACAATAATAAGCACAATAAATCAATAAACCCCAAATTGAAAATATTTTGTAGTACCTAGTTGATAGTCTCACTGTAATGATTTTAGATGTCTTAAAGAAAATCTTTTTTTTTCTCTTTTAAAGTATTTTACAACTCCACGTAAATGTAAAATAAATTCTTCACTTGGAAAAGAATATTTTCATTTCACATTTCCAGCATGAATTTGACATCTTACATTCCTAATTTAATGTTCAAAATATTTTATCTGAACTAGGTTCTAATCAATGTATTGAACTTTTCTGCATGTTTTGTTAGGTTTGGTTTGGACAAAAATCCTCAGGTCTGAGGATTCCGGAAAATAGATAGCTGGCTCACTTTTCAACTGTATAACTTTTGAGGCACCATGAAGGTAAAGTTGCATTTTTTTTTATAGTAGTTCTGTCTCATTATTTTCCATATAGTTAAATATCATACATCTTTAAAGTGATCCTATGAAGATGGGAGAATGGAGTTCTAAATGAACAGTTCGTTTTATTCTTTATGGCATCATTTCTCTGCTGCAGCAGCCTGTTCCCTCTGCAGAGCCCCTTGGTACAAATACAAATCCACCTTTCAATCATCCATGTGGGTTAATGACACTGAGTAATAGCACATTAGCGGAGTGCCATTCCAGACACCAGCCAGGCATGCCAAACAGATCATCTGACAATCGTTTCAGATTCATTTTCCACGAACAGAAACACTGTTCAGGCTTATTAACCGGCGAATCTACATAAGGCAGTGCATAGAGACAGAGCCTCCATTAAAAGTAGCTTCTATCTCATTAATGTAATTTACAAGGATATTTGGCCCGTTCTATTGTTGTAATTTTTTTTTACAAAAGGTTTTATTCAACAATGCTGTTGTTCGTTTGAAGCAAGTATTTATCTTGTCTCTTGTGCTTCTCAAAATAAAACAACTATACATTGGTTAATGGTAAATTTTACTCAACTGCTACTGCGATCTCTTATGTTTTGCTGAGAATGATGCAGAGCCTTTAGATTCAACCCCTAATGTGTCTGACAAACCCATTGATAATTCTTAGGGTCTTCTCCTCCTTTTACATTTTGATTTTTTATATCTTTGGGCTCTTCACAATTGACTACAGTGTTTACCTTGATACTTGGGATCTGACCCTATTTACTGAGAATCTCTACTGATTTTTAATGTTGATGTTTTACTTAAAATTTCTAGTGTATACCAATCTAAGGTAGCCAGGAATCCTGTTTGATTTTTACATTTATGAATGGAAAGCTCTATTTCTCATTGTGATATACTGTTACATTTCATTTTTGTCTTGAAACCCTATTGGCTCTTTGTATTTTATGAACAAACCTTATGCTCTTTTCTCCCTTTGAAGAAAAACATCTCCCTACATTTATCTTCAGGTTTTATATAAACACTAATTTTACTTAAAATTCACAGTGACTTGATTTGCTTTCATGTTCTCTTGCAGGTATAACTTGCGTTAACTTAAGATGACCTGTTTGTAAATACTCATTTTCAAGAACACTGTCAGATGATACGCTCCAACCAGAATGGTCACATACAGACAGTCTGTCAATGGCTGTGACCTCAGCTGAATTTACTCAGGGAACATTGCACTCTTCACTTTCTGTGACATTTACTAAGTTTAATCACTGGGATTGAAGTCTTTTATACAGGCCAGACAGTAGCTGTAAATGGGTTAATTATGAGAGGGACCATAATGACATAATTTTAGATGGGAAGTAAGAGTTTGTTAGGGTAATAGTTCCCATGTGAAGATCTGTTTTATTTCAAGGTACCACTTCCTGATAGACAGCACCAGGCGTTCTCAACTCTGGGGAGCTACAGTCAGAAAATGCATCTTTCTTCAGACCTGTTTTCTCTGGGATAGTTCATAGAACCAAATTCTTTGCTTATGTCACCTAAACCTTCAACGGTGGATGTTTTTATCAGTGGTTCAGTACTTGAGTTTCCTTTCATTCAGATACCATGGATGCTGATATTCATTCATTCATTCATTCATTCATTCATTCTTCATTGGCTAATTCTTTATAGTCATAAAACTTTGCTTGCCATTTTCATCTGATATTTGCTTCTGTGGTTCCATTATTACCACACAGTTAAGATGACTCAAACTGACCTGACATAGAGAAAGATAGACACAAAGGACCATGGTATTATAGTTGTTACTTCTGTAGATTCAACCATCATCATCATGGATTAAAAATAGAAAAGTTTTCATGTGTACTGAACATTGAAAGATGTTTTGTTTTTCCCTTTTTTATTTCACAAACAATGCAATATAGCAAAATCTTCTGTAGAATTTTCATTCTATTAGGTGTTAATAATAATCTAGTGGTTTTTTTTAATGTACACAGGAGTATGTATGTAGCCTGTATAACAATACTAAGCCATTTTGTATTAGGAGTTTAAGCATCTACAGGTTTCTATATCCCTGGCAAATCAAAGAATGAACTACACACACACACGCACAGGCACACGCACACACACACAGACACACACGCACGCGCACACGCACACTAAAAGATCACTAACCATGTACCTGACAAGTGCAGACCACTTTTATACACTACTATATACTATAAATTTAAAAGTCAGGAACAAACAGATAAAAGAAATTCCTTAAGAATAGATAATATAGAAAGAGTATTATAACCATACATAAAATATAAAAATAAACAAATGGCTGAATAAGAGAATTTAGACAGATACATGCATCATGATGCAGGACACAGTAAATCTCACAAACACTGCATATTTGTCTATCTACAGATATCCTTTTCAGGATTCTCCATCGTTCTTACCATAATGATTCTCACATACAACACTATACATTGCTTGTCCAATTTTTGAACATGTTTGCCTTGGAATAAAAAGCAAATGAATAAACCAATATCACAAGTTACATGTATGATTATTCTCTTCCTCTGCTGTGCTTTATTTATTCCATCCCTGAGAATCGCTAAGGAGGGTACCCCAGCTTCTTGTCTACACCAGAGTCTGCTGTATACTCTGACAAATGTCATCCCCTTGAGTGAGCACAGGATTCTGCCTCCCACCCAGTTCACTTCTAGACTATATAAAATGTCCAAGATTTTTCAAAGAGGAAGTGATGTAACTTTAAATGAGAAAAGTGTCTGTTTACTCTGTCTCTCCTCTTGTCTTATGAATGATATGAAAGTCTGGGGAACCTACCAACATTCATGTGACCAAAGGGAAGAGGTGGGACCTAGGCTAGTCATTTCTGGATTCACTTGTGCCTCAATTCCCCAGCTTGTAAGGGGAGGTAGTATTACACTCAGTGTAAAGTTGTGTGCTGAGAAACTCACTGGTGGCTTAAAAATACAACCAAGCTTTGGTTGGTAACATCTCAGCTTTATCATTATTAAGTACAAATAATCCTAACACATGAGAACATATATATAATAAAACAAATTTTACACATTTGTGGAAAATAAATGTGCTATCCCTTTAAACTCACAAAAGGGATTTAAAAGAAAGTTGTCTCAAACTAAAGTTAACAGGTATCCACCTGAAATGCCTTAGAACTCTTATGTCTCTTAGAGGAGCTTTTTCTATCTTTAGAAAAACAATTGTTTAGAAATATTTATTTCTTGCTAAACCCTCACTAAACTGAGTATTACCAATTCAGTCATTAACCGTAAATAGGGAGTAAGGTCTGTAATTATAACCAGAAGGTCCCCATTAAAGCTCTCTGAGAAGGGAAAAAAGTCTTTAAACGTTCCTGTAATTATACCAGACACATGTTAGCTCTTACTTGGGTTGCTGTGTGCTATTAAGGAGTAGCTCTCATTATCACTAAGATAAGGGCGTTTTTAATCTTAAACCATAAGATTCATAAATAATCAAGGCCTATAGTCTCAATTTTGGTTCAAATCCATTATGTGCTTATGGTCTGTTTCTGGATCCTGCAGGTAAGACTGTTGCTAGTGTCAGTTGATGTCATGTATGTTATTCTTGTTTTAATTATCAAGAAACATTACCATCTGATAGTAGTTGTCAACTTAAAAAAGTTGGCAGCCCAGAGGGATTTTATGGTCCCACAAGCGATGGAGCAGGTTGAATATGCCATCGAGCTATCTTTTGTTCCCAGAACGTCATGGGATAACATTATATAAATCACATAATCACATAAATGTGCAACATTTTAGGACAGGGGCATCTATTAGCTGCTACATGGTAAATTTCTTTTTCTCTATTATCCTTTTTGAATGTATATCATATTTTGCTATAGCTTTCTAAAATATCACAATTTCTTTATATGCTTATGTACACATATACTACACATATTAAGTAAAAAAAAAACTTATATAAAATAAAAATCTCACAGGCAGAAACTAGTTTGTGTGAAACTGAGAAATGCATGAGCTTGAGGGCTGGGCCAGGAATCCAAATCCATGAACCTTACTAACCCTGGAAACTTGGGCAAGTTCCTCACATTTTCTGAGAGTCATCACATGCATGGACTAACTAGTGAGACTTGACCTGTCATTTGTCATGACAATGCAGTGACAGCTTAATGACCCTGTGCTTTCCACAGACCAACTTGTACATGAAGACAGAGATTAAGCATAGCATGAAAGAATATTATCATTTAGAAGTGAATCAGGACCTTGAAACTTGTGTGTGTGTGTGGTGGGTATGTGTGGTGTGTGTGTGTGTGAGTGTAAGTGTGTGTGTGTGTGTGTGTGTCTGTACATGGGGAGCAGGACATTTCTTTTTTTTCAGTTTGAAACCCAGTCACATCATGCACTCTTCTAGTATCTGTTCCTCATAAAAGGTGCTAGATCTTCTTTACAAAAAAAGACAACAACACATCAACATCACTTTGGGAAAAGCCACAAAATGGCTTCTACTGATTACAAACTTTAGCTGTTTAATAGTAACAGTTATATGACACTGTCATAAGAATTTCCCTATACTTTTTCTTTTCCTCACAACATCTACTGTGTATTTTAATCTCATGTATAGGGCACAGACAAGAAATCTGTATATCTGTGAGATGAAGGCATTCTTGAACTCATGTAGGACTTACAGCCCTGGTCTGACTACTACCTCTTTTCTCCTCATAGGAAGAAATCACCCAGTTCATTTATTTGGATATGTCTGGAATCTGTTTAAGATACCCCATGATCCACATGCATGCCTACAAATCAGATGCATGTATGACTAAGACAAGAGAAAAATCACTGATCACAGCTCTACAAAAGTATATAGATCCAGTATCTGGGATGGCCAAGTTGTATATCTATCATCTGTTGAGAAGGAGCGGATATGCATGTTAATATGCTGAGTCCACTCTAAGATAATCTGAGGTAATTTTGCTTACTGGCTGTAACACGCCTTGAATTTCTCTGGTGTCCTCTTTCACCCAGTGATGTTGTTATACTCCTTATACCATATATTTAGACCAGGAGTTTGAAAATAATATAAGTTGTGAAAGTTAAACAATGAAATCAATATGAAATAGAGGGAAAAAAAGAAAACTTAGGAGAGGGAGGGAGGTTTGAGAAACTGAAGTTCATGAAATCATTTTAAGCAATTCTCAGGATGCATGGGGTAGATACTGTTAGTAGAGTTATCCCTATGACAGAGAGTGATGGCAGGCTGTTATAGTCAGGCATCTCCAGGACCAACAGTCTCTTGAAAAGTTTTGCTCTGGCCAACACTCATCAATTAACCTGTTAACAGTTCACTTGGCAAATAGCATGCCAGGCTTTTCTTCCTGTCAAATATCTTTCATGTTTGAACTTTTCTAAATTTGCAGTATTACTATCTTTATAAAGAGAAGAAATTTGTGACTAACTATAGAAACACAGATGTCATTAACTTTTTCACGTTTTTGAGCACTTATTTGTATTGGAGTGTAAATTTCAGAACAGGCCTGCTAGGGTTACATCTCAGACTGCAGTGTTTACTAGCCAAGAAATTCTGAGCCAACCATGTGACCTTTGTCCGGAATAAATGAAAGTCCCTATTTCATGGTCAAAATGCTTAGTATGTAAATTTGTGGTGTATGATCAATAAAGTTTAGCTATTATTGATGTTATTTACCAGGTGTTTTAAACTCAATCCTATTGCTCTCCAAACAAATAGTAATTCTATCTCTGTTCAGTGTATCAAACCCTCTCTACTCACATCCTCCCCTTCCCTTTAAGTTCTGCTCCTTAAAACTTTCCCACTATTGCTTGCATTCTGCAGAGAACTGTTTGGTTCTTCTAGGAACTCTTGTGAGTAAGAGCTGGCCTTTTGTAAGATGCTTGTCACAACCTATCTGCCTCACAGGACAAGGACAAGGAGATATTCCTTTTCTTGTTTCTTATTACCACTTTAAGATCACCTATCTACCGCCTTTTAAATACTTGCACTGCTTTGTATCATCAGGTAGTGAGATCCTAGATACTCTTCTACCTATTACAGTGGTCCCGACTGCTCCCATTGCCCCATCTCTCCAGTCTGTATACGGCCATAGCGATTAAATGTAAGTGCCTAGATATTTAGCATGCTATGCACCATGAGTTCAGAAGATTCCTCTAGAAGAGATTCACATTTAAATCAGTGGGTTGAATGAAGTTCATAACCTTCTGCAAGCTGAGGGGAGCTCATCAACTTGGCTCAAGTTTGGGAAGGAATAAAAAAGCTTGGTGAGAATTAATTCTCTCCTTGCTAGAAGATGTTCAAAATGGCCTATTTTTTTCTACTGTTTAAACCAGACTTGGACTTGGACTGGAAATTATCTTTCATGCTCCTTAAACCTTCAGAACTCAGACTGTGTAGGTTGGTAACTACAGATCCTGTAATTTCCAAGTTTTAGACATATAATCCCTATAGTAAATGCTCTGCTCATCTCTTCCTTTTCTCCCTCAAATAGATATATAGATTATATAGATATACATATAGATAAACATATAGATTTCCCCTACAGAAACGTAGACTAATATGTGAGACTGCAATGCATCACTTCTACAATGCTTATTACTTTAGCCATTGTTGCTTAAAATCACTAGTCCCTGTATTCTCAACAATGAGAAATAAATGCTAGACAGACACTGATGTGTATGAATGATGGAATCTGGTTGAGGGTTTTTTTTTAAAGACCACCTACTGATAGTTTTCAGCCATTGAACACAGTCAACTTATTATGTGTCAGATACAAAGGGGAATCGGAAGGTCTTCAGATGACAACAAAGGAATTCACTGGAATAGCAGTAGGGATTTTTAGCATTCCCACAAGGCTGGCTTTTATACGCACCAGTCCATCACTACCTTGTTCTGAGCCCTCCTGCTAACTTTCAATGGCTTTGCTTTGGTTCTGGTATATTACAATGTCCACTGGCAAGGAACTCAAGTCCTATTCAGGCATAATAAATCACTGGTCTCATACTAGCAAATAACTCACAGTGCCCCCCTCTCCCTGTTTCCTTCTTTGACAGTTCATCTCCTGTCAAGTGAAGGGAAAGGATATTAATGTTCTTTATGTGGCAACTTAAAGTCAAATGAGTACATTTCATCCCATCTTTAACTCTTTATTTTACAAATATGCACTGTACGCTACATCAAAAATTATGTATATTAATGTGTATGTAATTTTCTCTGTTCATCATATTAATAGAACAACTGCCCACTAGGAATTTCAACTGTATAATAATTGCAAGTTCATAGTCCATGGTTTATTACATAAAATGACAACCTGATAAGATTTCTCATTTTGAAAATTGAACACAATCAAAGACAACTAAGCTAAGAACAGACTTATTTATCATTCTATATTCTGTGCTCATTAATTCAATTTAATTCAAACCACGCTAAGCAGTCACCTCAAATCAGGTTGCTGTGAGCCTGCAGCAGGTCCACTTGACACAATTTCTCACTAGGGTGGCTGCATCTCAGGTTTGGTTCTGGTCTCTTTTATTTCTTTCTCACTTGATCACATTAAATGTGGTGTAAATCCTTAGATGGTTGTTCTTAGTTTAGACTTCAGAAACAAGGGATGGAGTAACAGAAGGGCATGAGAGATGAGACAATGCTTGAGAAATAGTGACATTCCCAGCACAGTTACTGTGACACCGGTCACTTATTTATCCACCCTAATAAATACATCGACTACATCAAACATCATTCTAGGTGCTGGCATTTAAAATGTTAAGCTAAATAGGGCCCTTGCTCTTTAACTGATAAGAATCCAGGAGTAAGTAAATAAGCTCAGGTGTCTACAATAAAATGGCAGGTGTTATAGAGAAAAGTAGAAACAAAGAAGTCAAGACATTAGCCAACTGACTGTCCAAATGTTTGCATTGTGCTTTTTAGGAAGACATTGGTGTTTCCTCAGAGTGGGCTTTGGCATTAAAGATCTCAAAATGGTAGAAGAGGGGCAGATTCTAGTACCTTGAAACCATGGATTTTAATGCATTCTGTTGATATGATCTTGCAATAATATGGGACTGGAGCTTTCAAACCCAGGCATAGGGATTATCACCTTTGCAGGCAGATGTGGCCATTAGACCAAAGATGGACAATGAAATCTTAGTAACAATGGAATACTTCACTGTGGAAGAGTCTTCAACAATCTCTATTCTGTTTTCCAGGTAAGTTTGTGAAGATGGTGACTGTCATCCTTAATTTGCATTTCTACTATGAAAAGATACTCACTCACTCCCTCCCCCCTTACACTAGGCAAATTAACATAGGCATTTATAAATAAGTTACACTGCTGTTTGTAAGTTAAACCACTGAGCTTAAGAAGGTTGAAAGTTACAAAATCAACTCCTTAGGAGATTACTGGAATGGCTCCCTTTGGAGATGAAAGTGGATTAGGCCATGATGAAAGCAAGGTTCCATATATATGTTATGAAGGAAGGACCAAGGAATTTTGCCAGTTCCTGTTGTGGTTTTTTGGTAGTGTTTTGTTTGTTTTTTTTTTTGTTATTGTTTTATTTGTTTTGTTTTTTGTTTGGCTTGGTTTTTTTTTTTTCCCCAGAAGATATTTTTAAACCTGAAAATTCTTTGGTTAAAAAATGGTTAATGTCAACTATGATTCAATCAAATTTACATAATCTGTTTCGGTTGATGTGACATAATTTGGTTAAGTGTCAGAAAATCCAGTGGTGAAAATCTGGCATTTATATTTTGCTTCTCTTCTTTGGTATGACACCTCTTAAAAAAAAATCCAGTCAATATAAACTGATTTGCTGTACTAGGACACGTTCCATTTCCAATGAGAAAAGATATAGCCTTTTAAAGAGCTCGTTGCAATGTGCCATACTGTGAGTTACTGGATATCTGCTACCAAGAGAGAAAATGAGAGATTCCACTACTGTTGTGAAAATAAATGAGTTCAAGTTGTGTCTTAAGTTAAATATCATAATCTATTTACTCAACAAGCATGCATACTGAAAAAGAATGTTGGATAAGAACTTGCGCTAGGCACTTTTAGTCATGATTACATTAAAAATAAACTCATTAATACTTACATGGTCAATGTCTACATTTTCTAATAAACCGTGTTACAAAATTTTTAAAAACAAATTATGAAGGGACTTTCTTATGAAACCATAGAATGTTAACACATGATTTAATAGCTCTCCCTTATCCTAACAAATTTGTTGAATGCTTCTTTTTCTGTTCTCTGCTTTTTATGTATATAATTTGAAAATTAATGATTCTATGAATGATTACAATGTGGTCCTAAGTTAATGTAGGCCAGGAAGGGTAACATACCATGGTATTTCCTGGTACCTTTTAATGCTGAAAGAAATGGTATCATTTTGACCCAGTCCTTTCAGTTTCCTGTAATTAATGAGTATAAACTGTGGCTAAAACTGGGCTAAGGCTCTGGGGCAGAGTTCTGTAAATGCTAGCCACTCTTTCTGAGATCTTCATTTTGTAGTTATGAACAAAAGCAATATCCACAGGCCCACCTATACATACTATCTTCCAGTATATTTTCTCTAAGAACAAAGAGCCTTGAAAATAGCCAAGAAAATATTTTTTAATCACATTTTGTTGAAAAATAACTATAAAAGCTACTTTACTCTGAAAAATATCAGATTACTCAAGGGGAGACCTTTTGCTGAAATATCCTCACTTGATTAAATCAGTTTTGATTTTATTTTTAAAAATTTGAGTTATCATTCTATTTTGATATATTCAAGTTCAAAATGTCAAATATACATAAAATAAAATAAAATCATATGTATTACTGAAAGTTTTATTATATTAACCTTAGGATTTAAAAAAAAATGTTCCTGGACGAGCTCTATATTCACCAAGACAAGATGAAAGTCTGAATATCTCTCTTTTCCTAAACTTTAGAGTGACCAAGCATCATTATCTGGGATTTGGTTTTCAAACCCAAAACACATGGTGATTTGCAACTAATCTCCTTTCTCACCTGAGCATTCTCTGAGTCTATGCTCCTGCTGTTTCCACAATAGCTTCTTGCTTTAGTGTGACTCTTGTCACTGTCCTATTCGGGCTCCTGTTTCCTACAGGAATAAAACAGTGCCTTTCAAGTCTATGTGGCTCTTCCTCCAGATCACTTCCCTCCAGACTCCCATGACAGTCTTCCATGACAACTATCCCCAAATTCAAACATGATCTCTAGAGTTGCCCTCTGCGTGTCTTAAAACATTTAAACATTTCTAATGTATTCCTTTTTCCAGAAGGCATCCTGGGTGTCATGGTCTGATGGAGAACATTTCTGTTGAAAGAGTTGATTGCAGTGTGCTATGGTGATTGGCACTCTTCTACTCCTTGGGAGAGAGTAGAACAATCGATCTGAAGTACCTGGTAGCTCATGCAGCCCTTTGCCCTTCTAGAGGACTAGCATGTGATTATTGAACAAATGAGATAATGAATGGATGGTTATCACTAAAACTGAATGCAAGGTTTGATTGGTTGACCATGGTGTCACTATGTCTCTCTAAATTCCTATTTGCATTTCCTTATAGGCTCATAAATCTCTAGTCCTTTTTTACTGTGATAAAAAAAGATATTGTTGTATGGAGAATAAATCTGTGGCATATTTTTTAATATTCACATGTAAAAATGCCGAAGTAAAACATGGCTTTTTCTTTAAGGTATTTTTACTTAAACAAGGGAACCAGACTGGCTAGACTGGTGAGCTGGCTGGACATGCTCTCTGTTGATTTAGTCTGCTATAAGTACGTACATGCCAACAAAAATGTTTTGTTTAAGCAAAAACTATGAATGTTGAGTTATTATCAATTTCTCCCCTACCACATCCTAGTTATTCCAAGTAGAATGTAAATTTGGGGTCTAAATTAAAAGAATGTATGCAAGTCTCACATAGCATAATTTAGAGCAGGAAGTTACCTTAGTAACCTTATATAAATTGGCAGTCTGTAAGAAGAACTACAGCCTTAGGTTCTTATAACAAGTAGGAAGTATACTTTATGACCTTGAACTTGTTAGTGGCTAACTCCTTCCTCTTACACTATGGCATTATAATTTTAGGGTTTTCCTCCCTTTTTTCATTTAAGCAAACTGTAGGTTTAAGAGGATTTCTGGTAAACCCATATCATTTTCTTCAAAACATCATTAGTATTTTGTGTTTTGCTGATAATAGCAATAACTTTTATCTTTCTCCTCCTTAACAAACTAGCACAACCCACAAGGCAGCCAGCCTCCTTCATCAAACGGCCAGAGGACTTTTAAACAGTCTTTGGCCTAAGAATGGTCTAGAAATAACCAGTGAGCCAACAGCAGAAATTTTGATGTTAACCTTATTAATCAAGTAAGCTTATTCAACAAGAAAGAACAAAGAACTATTTATATGATATACTACCAGTTATTATTCATAATAACAATTAAGCATAAAAACAATCTTTTAAGGATAACCTTTCATTAATTCACTTTATATTAGGCCAAAATGGAAAAGATAAATGGCAAAAATAAGTTGAATATTTTCTAGTTTTGCATTTGTAAGTTTTAGGATAAAATTTTCTACAAGTTTCAAACAGTCTGACATCTTATACCGTCTGACATTTCAATGCTTGTTCACATGTGTACCTAGTATTTTTTTTAAGAACTTTCATGTCTGTATTTTAATATTGTGTGCGATGAATACTATAATTATGTATGATCTAAAAAGAAAAATGCATGCTCAGGCACATTTTACCATTAACAACAGGAACTCATAGCCCAAGTTAATGGTACCACATGCCCCTTAGTGGTTAATACACCATTTACAAAAGCTTTTTGTTAACTGTAGCAATATGCTGGGACTTTAGGACCATCTGGAAGTAATTTTATTCCAAGTCTCAGGAGGAGGCAGGAGTTGTTAGCCCAGAATATTCCAAATATTTAGATATCTTTAGATAAAGGTAATATTAGATGAATTAGAAGCTCACTTTCACCCAAGGATACATGCTCTCCGGATTCCAGGACCATCCTCAAAAGGAAGAACAGTTAAAACAAACAAACAAACAAACAAGCAAAGCAATAACACCAACAAACAACAGCAACTCATAAGTAGTTGATGGAAGCACCACGTGACTTGGCAGGTAAATGGTCGTACCCACAATGGAGACAGGGGTATAGTGACATGATAAAATGAAAGAATGTAGAGAATCAAAAGGAGAGGAAAATAAAAAATATATATTTTTCAAGCTCTAGGAAGTCATGACAAGACCATTCTGTGTACAAGTCTCTATGCAAACTCAGCTCACTGCAGATAGAGGAGTCAAGGGCTCAGATGGGAAGTACGTTTTTTATTGGTTATTTTATTTATTTACTTTTCAAATGTTGTCTTCCTCCCTAGTTTTCTCTCTGCAAACCACCCATCACATTCCCCCCTCACTTTTGTCTCTAAGAGGATGCTCCTCCACCCTCCCACACACCCACTCCCTCTCCTGACTGCTCTAGCATTTCCCTTATGCTGGGGTATCAAGCATCCACAGGACCAAGCACTTCCCGTCGAATTGATGCCAGATAAGGCAATCCTCTGCTACATATGTAGCTGGAGCCATGGACCCATCCGTACACTCTTTGGTTGGTGGTTTAGTCCCTGGGCACTTGGGGGGTGGCATGGGCTTCAGTTAGTAATTTTACAGAACTAAATAAGCAAATGGGACTCAAATATTATGAGTGTGAAATAAGTCTCTAATCTGACTTGATAAGAGAAGAAAGAAGGCATGAGCCATGCAGAGCACAGAACCTAGTGATGACTTTCTTCTGACTGTTAAGAGAAAGTACTGGACAGTGACATGCAGGTGAGCCCAACACCTTTTGTGGATTTTAAGAGCCTATCTACATTTTTATGTGCAATGTTTGAGGAGGGGTGAGCAGAAGCAGGTAAAATTGTTGACTGTTTTGTTGGAGGTGTGGATCTTACATTAGAGGGGACTAGAAGACACAGAAGAGTGTGTGTAGGCAATTAGCAGACAATTAGTAGACAGAGGCGCCCTACCCTGTGGAATCAGACTTTCAGGGCATGCTGTTGCTCCAACACTGAAAAAAATATCTTGATGAGATGCATGAGAAAAGTATTGGGATGAAGGAGACCAATAATTCTATCATGGAAGGTACTTGCATAATTCCTGTTCTAGATGGGCCAAGCAAATACATGTAGATTTCAGGGAGGAAGTTCAGCGCCAGTTTTGTGGAATTTAGGTTGTAGAATTCAGCAGGCCAATGAGATTTCAACTCACTGGACTAAATGATATCAACTCAAAAGATAATCAGAACATGGCACACAGCCTAAACACATACAAGAGAGAAGAAAAGTGGATAGAGTAGAGTTCACAGGCTTTCTAATGTGAAGAGGAGAATGAGCCAGAAAGGGGATTGAAAATAACAGCTCTGAGAGACAAAAAGGAGCCAGGGCATGATTTCATGACTATCAAACCAAGCACTGGAAGGTCATGGAAGGGGTTGACTACACTGGTTATCCCAAATTATCCCAAGTCTGTAGAAGATAGCGAACAAGAAAATAAGACATTAAAGTAATTAAAATTAAAATTTCCAAAAGTCTCAAGATATTTTTATCAATAAGCCAAAATTTGCTAATCTAAAGCTCTGATCTCTTTGCAAAAATTTTAATTAACTTGTAAAGAGTTCCTCTTTTAACTTATTCTAATCTTCATAAAATAATTAACATCTTGGTTCTGACTCAGGTTCTGCATGTCTATTATCTGTCAGATAAGACACAACTAAATTCGACTGCATTTTAGGGGTAACTTTCTATCTTCCATAATGTCCTGGAACATCAGGAAGACCATAAATTCAGATGTGAGAGAAAAAAGTGTTGCTTAGCAGCTCTCTAACATCTGCCTGGGCAGAATATCTACCCATTCAACCATGGTGATGAAGAGAGCATCTGAAGGTAACCCACTTTCTCTCAAGTTTTTAATTTGTGATAAAAAATAAAGAGCAAAATACTGTAAAATATAACATAAATATAAAATGTTTTCGTTTGAACAATTCTTGAATTTTATACCTATACAATCTTATTTCTGCTTAGGTCAAGCAAGGAAAAAGTTCTTTAATTTTGATGTTAGCTTTTTTTTTATGCTAGATAACATCATTGTTTGATAGGGACTAGATTTCATTTGCCAGCCTCTAATACATAGAATAAGAGGGACTTTAACATCACTGAGTGCACACAGAAATTGAAAGTTACAGTATAACACAAACAAACAGAGATTGCTCCCTTATGAAATTAAAAAAAAAAAATCTTTAAATAGAACATTTTCTAGGACTGGGAGGTAGTTCAGTTAGCAAGGCATTGTTTTACAAATAGGACAGTCTGCATCAAGTCCCCAGAAACTGTCTTACATAAGCAAGAGATGGTGGTGGAATGAGGTTGTATTCCCAATAATGGAAAGTAGATCCCCAGGACCTAGCTTCTCCTACTGGGTGTGTACCAGGTCAGTAAGATGAGTTTTCTAAAAGATGGATGATTTCAAAGAAGGACATTCAAGGTTGTCCTCAGGCTGCTAATAGCACCAGATTACAGGTAAGCAGACACACACACACACACCCACACACACAAACAGAGAGTGTGTGTGTGTGAGAGAGAGAGACAGAGAGAGAGACAGATGCAGAGAGAGAGACAGAGACAGAGATAGAGGCAGAAACAGACAGACAGAGACTGAGACAGAGAGAGAAGCAGAAACAGACACCGAGAGATAGAGATAAATGCACACATACAAACATGAACACAGGTAAGCACAAAGGTACACATACACATGCACTATGTTCTAGTGACTAAATATGAGACTAGATACATGTCAAACATTTACATGCAACCAAGATTAAATGAGTGTAGTAGATTATTGAATTGGCTAATAACCCAAGAATCAGAGTCAATAATGGCAAATCCCTAATACAGTCCTGAAATGCCATTTTAAAGAACAGGACAATATGTTGTGAAAATAATTATATTCAAATACTGATAGCAAAAATAAATAAATACATACATACACATATACACACATACATACATACATAAATACATAAATACATAAATAAGATGAAGAAAAATTTAGGATAAGTAACACTAGATGTTGGGTACAGAGACATAATATAAATAGTGATCATTTTCAACTTCCATAACTAGAACAACTACTTATCAGTAGATAATCCAGCAAAGTTGACGAATCTTCTGGGACAAATTCATTCCACTTTCTCTGTGAAGCTGGTATAATGCAAATCCAGTGAACAGGAACAAAGAGCATGGACTGAACTTCTTATTAATTCACTGGAAGTGAACTCACTTAAGCTTAGACATGACAGTTACTATGTAAGATGTTTCCAGAAATTGGAAACCATGTGTCTAAAGTTATCTTCCAATTATAAAACACTAAAATGAGCTCTGTTCCAAACAAGAATTTTATTAGCACATTATCCAAGGCAGCTCTCTGATTCACCCTCAAACAGAAATAGCTACTTAAATATCAATATGTTCAAACATTGTAATGATAGCATTGCTGCCATTGTTCACTTAACATTTATGTGGCAAAATAATTTGGCTTTATAGCCAATGGAATGACATGAGTTAAAGAACTGAACTATTAGTATATATGTATATCATATTTACAATATAAGAAAGTATTAGTTATCCACAGGAAAAAATATATAATGCAAAATGATTTAATCTAATAATATTTTCTTAATTACTAGTAATCATATGAAATTTATCAGAAAGTTTTGTTTGTTTGTTTGTGTGTGTGTGTTTTGTGTGTGTGTGTGTGTATAAAAGGGCCTATTAATAAGAAAAGAAGGGAGGCAGATGACAGGACAGAATCATGAGTCACTGTATAATATTGCAGCACTGAACATTATAGCACAAATTTGCACAATTAATATGTGTTAATAAATTATTAAATAATTAAAATTACAAGCATGGATGACTCTTTAATGTCATAGCTTTAGGTTTTTAAGAAGTAATGGGTATTTTGAAGCAGGAATTAAGGATTAGCTCTGCTAGTCCAGTGAGTTTTCTTGCACAGAGTAGTTAAGGTTCCCTCTCTTCCTTCAGTAACTATCTTAGTTTTGGCCCTAACACGTTTCTTTTAGTTAACCTAAAAAATTACAATAACAATTTTGTAGCACTTTGTTGTATAATAGTTTTAAATGCCATTTCACTTCTCTGTCAAAATTTACCAAGAATTAATTTAATCTAAACCATTAATTACTGGGCTGTTGTCTGCCACCATTAAAAACCTGAGTTACTAGCTTCCAGGTTGTTATTAGGATAACACTCTTACCATACATGTCAGGTAGCTTAAAGGTTTTGTCTTCATTTCTTTGTGTGTTTATACATGTAAGCATGTTTGAGATTTAAAAAAATATTTAATAATTCAGTCATATTATTATTAAAGACAATTTCTACTTCACCTTCTATGGAGATTAAATTACTGCTGGAGACTTCTTAGGAGATGACTTTTGTTTTAAGATAAATACACTATCTAATAAGATCAACAGAGTAAGCTCTTTCAGGTTGTGTTTACCTTAACAAACCTGTCAAGAATTTTCAGACTTGTTTTATTTCTTTCCTTCCTAAGTATTCATTATATTAGTTATCCAATAGTTCCTAAGTGTTACTAATAGATTTCTAGGCATAAATGTAGCAGATAACATGTCTGTTAGGTCAGCATCTAAATCTTCTAAGGATTAACACATGCCAACTCCCTTCAAATACAGAATACATCAAAATATCAGTTCAACACAGATTGAATGCTGTGATGTATGTTTTACAGAAACTAAGGTATAATACACCCCAGGACAGTTTTACAGGTAACCAGCATACTACAAGGCAATACAAGTTAAATCCGGATTAGACTAAAGACAATGATGCAACAACTCATTCAGGCAAATGAGAAGAGATGTCCCAGGAGCTACAACTCGACAATGTTGGGGTGGTGAATAAGAGGGTTGAAGAAGCCCCAGGCAATAAGACAGAAACTGTGTTGAAACTGGAATACATTAGACTTCTTGAAAATTGAGAGTGCAAGAATCTATTTACAATGTAGAATTCATGCTTAGATAAACTATTAACACTATGAGTAAGAATGGACTTTTAAAGAATCTGATTTTCAAACTAAGTTTTTAGTGTGTTCATTATTTTTAAAGAGAATTTTCTAAATATTTTCTAATAAAATACGATATACTGAGTGTATTGAAATAATGCATAGTGAGCTTGATTATAATTCAGCAACTGTTTTTATCCAGGAAAATAAACAATAGTACATATAGTAAAAGAATAAACATACTCTGTGAATCCCTACAAATCTTTCATTTTAACTTTTAAATCACACTTAGGCATTCATTTCCTGGTATGTACTATGAGGCAGAAGCTATCTATGTCTTTGAGGCACCCACTAAATGGGTCAGGAATTTTTAAAATGTTGACAAAAGCTTGCAGCAGACTCCTGCTTGCCTCAGAAAGCTTTGCACATAATCACTACTTTGATAGGTCAAAGTGAAAGATAGCAGGTTGATCAACATTAGTACAACCTAAAGGCTAACTATGTTATTAATAAATAATCTGCAGGCCAATGATAGATAGGAAATCTCCAGTCATAGCCCCAGTTAATATAAGATTTCAATTACAATGCCATTTTTTCAGTTTAAAAAAAATTGAATCTGCCAAAAATGCCAAATATATAGTATATATCAAGATTAAATCAAGAGTCTGATATAAAAATGTAATGAGTACATATTAAACCTGTAGGAGTTATCTTGACTCACAGTGGTGAGCCTTAAAATGTCTGCCAGACTAAAAAAGAATACAAAAAAATCACTCTCATGATCAAAAATAAAATGGAAATACAGGTGAATATAGCCTAGCTTATTGCAAATCTTGATGGGTGATGCTTTTTCAGACATAGGTATGAATCAAGTCACTCTTACCTTTCCTTATGTTCTGAAGAGCAACACATTTATATGCTAGTGGCAGTGTGCAAAGAGGTTCTGTATGTTCTGATATTTAAAGAGCATGACAACAGCAACAGCTTCTGATTTATTCAATAGTTTCAGGATCTTTAAAAAGAATTACTGATGATATAATCTCCCTAAAATCAATAGGAAGGAATTCATGCCTAGTACTGTAAACTTATGGCTAGTGAGACCACTCTAGAGGAGAACTTACTATTGTTGCTTTTCTATAGCAGTATTATTTCTAAGTATATTCTAAATATTTATCCCTATACCCACAGAGCAGTGTAGAGTTCACCTCTCGACAGAGGAAACTCTACCTGTTTGATACCATTACAGAATTTTATTCAGAACCAACCGAGTAACCAACCAAACAACCAAACAACCAACCAAACAAATGAAAACAAACAAAAAACAAAGAAAAACTGTATGTGCAGTATCCACCGCAAATGACAGAACTATAGCACAAACCTCACCCTCAAGACTCAGGGAGCACCAGGGGAAAGAAAAGTAGAAAGACTGTGATAGTCAAAGAACCAGGATATCATATGTGAGACAGTGTCTTCTATAGATGACAAAGTAGCTTCACCAACAAAATTGCAATGATGTGGTTGCCTAGACTAGCCCATCACAAGCTCAACAGTTGGTGACATACTTCCATGGATAGGAGAAATCTCACAACATCCTACATCTGGATGAAGAGCTACCGGAAATTAATGGTGATTCTACTTTCTCCAGTGATAGTCCCTGGATAAATCATCCAAACCTAAGTGGTCAGCCATAAATACATATACATGAATAACAATAAATGGACTGAAAAGTTTATATGTATACACACGCCCATGTATGGTTATATGCATGTAAATATAAGCATGATAATAATTGAAATTTAGAGTTTGAGAAGGAGTAGGGGATGACAAAGAAGACTTGGGGTGAAATGAGAGGAATAGAAATGATGTGTATGCTATTCATGTATCAAAGTCACAAAATTATTTTAATTGTCAAAGACTTGAGGTATTTGAAATAAAACCAAAATGTTCCCAACTGCACAGGATACTGGACGTCTTTGTCCTATTTTTTTGTCCTCCCTGCCCATATAAAATTGGCAGATTTCTGCTGTCATTAGGAAAAATGTCCATGAAATGCAACTCAAAGTTATATCTGATTCCAAAGGTCTTTCTATAGCCAATAGAATTCTTATAGTTGGAGAAGTTCATATGATAAAAAATAAACCTGATATAGAAAGGAGAGCTGTCTTCTGCTTGTAAGAGGCAACGTTAAATTAAAGCTTTTTTTAAATCAAATATAAAAGGGAAATTCTTACACGGTACACGCATAGGCTCTCAAAGTGCAGGACTCATGCAAGTAATTTAAAAGACACTGCTCACTGGGAAAGTATACATTTGTGCTACTCATTACTACTTCCCCTTACATTTATTTAGAGAAAGTTAGCTGCAGAAAATCTGATGTCATGATAAACTGGCCTACTTTATATTAATATTTATAGCTACCCCATATAAAGACCATTTCAAAATTGCTTTTTTTAAAATATATGATACTTCTCCAAATGTAGCCAAAGTAACCCTTATAAACAGTTGTACATGTAAATCATGCAGGCATTTCTAATTATTTTTAATGGAAAGCAGCTAGTCATTAAGTTGGAATGAGTGTATGTATTTTCCCCTAGTGTCTCATATCCATTTGCAGTTTTCTTATTAGATGAACATTATTTTTCTCTTTCTATATAATATTCAGGTTGTAACCTGAGTCCAATGAAGACTATTACATATCTTCAGGGAAAAGTCTCAGCAATGGGGTGTTCTTCTAACTATCTCTAAATTCATCAGTTTTAAGACAGATGAATTATACCCACTACAGAGGTGAGGCTCTGTTGGTCTATAAATAGTGCCCTGTAATTGGCAGAACTAGCGCCTTTAGAGCCAGAGGAAAGTGTTTGTCAACTTCAAAAGCAAATCAAGCTCTATTAGGCATTTATGCTGTTCTTTATGAAAGGGGTGATGTTATTTGGAATTAAGATATATGTAATAATAAGCCACATTTTCTTGATATCATAATGATCACATTAATCTCATGCAGATGCTCTCCTTAGATATTCCCAACAATCTGAGTACAGGAGACATAGGATAAAACCCAGATTTTGATGGGCACAGCAAGGACCCATAGGAAAACAACAATAAACCTGTGTATCATTTTTTTCTAAGTAACTATATTTATAGTAAAGAAAAAACCTGCTGTCTGTTTGGTCAGAGAAGCTTCTTTGTGCTGTTGTCAATGGTGATATAGAGATTCACAACTGCTCAAAGTGCAGAGAACATATGAGTGTCAAATGACAAGCTATAAATGTGCTAGTATATCACCCTCTCCAAGGTTCAGAGGACATTGTGGACAAGGGGATGGGAAGAATGTAGGAGCCATCTGGAGGAAGAGAAATTACAGATGCAGAACACTGATTCGTGGGAATGACATGGCTCTTGAACTCAAAGCAGTATTGGTCACCTGGATGAGACCTCATGAGATCTCTATAGGGTTAGACCTCTCCCTGTATAGAGAAGGAAGGACTCACTGCACCCCACCCCCTACTTGAGGACAAGTATGAAGATAAGGGTTGATGGAGGAGGGAGAAATATTTTGCCCATTTGGGTAGTTGCTGGCAAAGCCTACATTTTACTAGAGCAAACTCTCCCTTGTTTTTATAAAGAACCTGAGAGAAACTCATTGAGTTATATGAAAAATAAAAGACATAAAGTAGAAGAGATTTTTATGGAAGGAAAAGGGGATTCACTAGAATTGGAAGGGCACAAAGAGAGGCAATGGGGGTGAATATAATGAGAATACATTATGTATTTGTAGGAAAAATGTCACAGTACTATATACAAGTAATATATGCCAACAAAATGTCTTTAATCAACGTTTTGTGGCCAGAAACCTACAACTCCAGTAGCTTCCCAAGTGCACATACATTTTCAATGGCAGATTTCTGTTTTAAAATCCTTCTTCTTACTCTATTACCCATACATATTCCTTTAGTGGCCAGCTCTCACATTCCTGTCTTAATAACCTTTGTGTTAATCTATGTCAACCAGTAGAATCGGATTTCAAGTAGCACCATATTCTTAAAAAATATTAGAAAAAGTTCAAGAACATAAACTAATATAAATAGCAATACTTTCATTTAATACAATTGCTTTTTTTTCAAGGAATTTTACAGACAATATCCTTTTTAGACTACACAGAGAAGCAATTCATTTAAGTACTAGTTAGATAATTATGTTTAATGACAAAGTTTCTACAAGGGAAAAATCAAAATCTGAAAAACAGAAGATCACACTGAGAGAAATAGCATTATCCACAACAGACATAAGCTGCTTCTCATACATGTTCACTCCTCACTTGGCACAAATCCTGAAGACATGTGGTATACCATTCAACCTAGCTCTCATGTGTCCTTCACAGGTGACGGGTTAGGGTTTAACCACAGATGAAATAAATATTTCTCTTTTGAAGTAGGTGATGCCCCAAATTGGTCAATGATAGGTAAAAGTAAGAATCTATTGATAAATTAAAATATTGAGGACATATCTGAAACTGACCAAACTTAAACTTTCAATGTCATGCAACTCAAGAATACACAAGGAGTGATAATTGCAGGTTGTTGTTTTTAAAAATATGAATAACCTATCCATAATCACTAATAAGCCTTAATTTAAAATAGTAAAAGTGTACTATTAAAAAAATCATAAAATATATCTTAGAAGTAAAGTTTATCTTTAGCAAGAATATGGCTTAGATCCTATTTTTAAAATACATATTAAAATGTTTTGCATACAGGAATCCTAATTTGATCCAGTAATATAAATATGACACTAAATGGCAGAATAATAGGTTAGTAATAAAAATTGGTATTTCTACTTAGTTTAAAATTCATCCACACTGACATATAAACCATTTAAGAGGAATTAAATTATTTATGGTTTCTTTCTAGACTTTATAAAAAGGCTTGGCTGACTCAATGAGCCTTCATCACGGTTTATTTCATGGACGTGATAAGACAGTCATTGTATTGATTCTGGAGATGAGTGGATAAAGAAGACGAAGCAATTCTTGTGTGGAAATCACAAATAGTTCTTTAGGAGGAAAAAGTAATGTAAGACTTAAGGTAGAAAGTGCACAGCATGTCTGGAAAAGGGAAACAAGGGAAACCGATAATCAATGCTTTTATATAATCATTTAGAATTCAAACACATGCTTCCCTAGTATTTAAAACAGGAAATTAACAATCATTGTAGTGTACTTAATGCATTTAAAGTGTCAATAAGAGAAAAGGGAGCACAAAATGGCTTTCATTTTTATATTTTCTCATTCTTTCAGTCCATTTTATTATGACCAATTGTATACCCTTACAAGTAATAATTTTCATAGCATCCCATTTAGGATAGTTCTTTGATGAGTCCTTTAAATAGCAGCAGATTTTCTGTTTGGTAAACAAATGCTGCCACATACCAAGGTCACTGGTTCCCAACTCTGAGCCAAGGTTTACATTTAAATCACTTCAGATTTCTGCATTGCTCAATTTTTTTTTTAATCCATGAAGTGGGGCAAATAGCAAATATTTGAATGTGTTTCAACCATTCAAAACTGTTATATATGATGTACCTCAGAGTTGAAACATATTGAGCATTGAAACCAGCTATTATTCATAGTTCTCATCATGGTCCAGACTTAGATTGTGATAGTTTATGTAATTGTTCATTGTGAATTATTTCATTTTCAATAATGATTTCATCTACCACTCATAATTAACCTCACTTTCTTAATTTCTACCTAGTTATGGTCAGCCTTTTGTCATGACACAAATCAGTCATGTGGGAAGAAGAATCATCAATTCAGGAAATTCATTTTATTAGATCCTTCAATGGGTGGTATTTTCTTTAGTGATTGATGTAGGAAGGCGTGGCTTACAGTTGGAAGTGCAACCACCTGGCATGTGGTTCCAGATTATATAAGAAACCAAGAGGCGCCAGCTGTGAAGAACAACCCAGTAAACAGCCATCTCTGTGATTCCTACCTCTGTTCCTGCTTGAGCTCACTCTTCCCTAAATGACAGAAAGAGACAGAAAGAGAGAGAGAGAGAGAGAGAGAGAGAGAGAGAGAGAGAGAGAGAGACAGAGACAGACAGAGACAGAGAGACAGAGAGAGACAGAGACAGTGACAGGAAAGTGAAATAAACTCTTTTCTCCCAAGCTGGCTTTGGTTACAGTGTTTACAGGAACAGA
This sequence comes from Grammomys surdaster, assembly GCF_004785775.1. Classification (NCBI taxonomy): domain Eukaryota; kingdom Metazoa; phylum Chordata; class Mammalia; order Rodentia; family Muridae; genus Grammomys; species Grammomys surdaster. The sequence goes on from NW_021621323.1 coordinate 994,424, forward strand.
AAGCAAAGTAGGACATAGCCTCAAAGCAAAAATGCTTTGTGTTAATTATTTTGACAAAAGAAAAAATCATCCAGGGAGCCAGAGACAAAAGAATACAAGAGCAGTTGTACTGAAACCATCTAGTTAGAGGAAAAGAGTTCCAGAAGAAGAAAACCATACTTCTTACCGATAAGCTCCAAAGACTAGACAGAACCTTCCACCAGGTGAAACGTGAGAAAATGTCAGAAAGTCTAGATATAGCCACAAGATAGACTTCACCAATTATCTCTCTCTTAAACTTAAGAGTCAATCTTCATATATGTGTAAAAGAAAAGAAAATGTTGAAAACTTCTTTTGGTACATTTTGTTCTGTCCAAAATATTTTCATAATAAAATCTATATTTGATAGGGCATGATATCTCTGTGATATTATAAGTGAATTCATATTTTTGTCTATAAAATTTATTTTTGAGTTGATTAATATAAAATGACTTGTGCAATTTCATGAAGGTCAAAAGGTTGGGTAAGACACACAGAACTATTACTTCAGCTACTGACATTTTACTCTCCTTTGCTATGGTTAATTTCTTTCCTTAGACAAATAAAAAAGTACTGCTCTGTTCTTAGGGAACAAACAAAAGGCTATAACATCCTCTATCAGTAGAGTCTTTGGATAATGAAACCTCTTTGTTGCCATGGCAATGCAGAAAAGCAAAAGTTATCAAGGACCTGATAAAATGCAAACACCAGGGTACATTTTTGAGGCATTCAGTTCTAAAATATATTTCCTTTTCCAAGACACATCACATCCATTTTTATTTCCAACTTAAAGAGGTAGCCATGACTTTTGGAGTATAATATAGGAAGACTCCAGTATGTAGAGACTGAAATGTTGTCGTGATGTTATTTAGCAGCTGAAGACCTGGTCTTGGTTCTCTTCAGGAATCTTTTGAAGGCCAGTAATCACTCCACTGGTCTGTTTGCTCTAAAAATATTTTCCACAGCTTTGGAGGAGCATAAATATGACCTATGATCCACTAGATTTATTAGAGACCATTCTAAAATTAAGTTCTACTTCCACATAAGTAACCATGGCCTCCGTAAGAAGCCAGAGATGTACCTGTGTGAGACAGATGCCAGGGTGGAGGCAGTGGATGTGCTACTGTCTCGAAGCTTACTCCTGCGAATGCTTCCTGTAGTTAGTCATGATGGAAGGTTCAACAAGGAGCTTTCAAATAAGGATTCACTTACCAACTGACACTGATCAAGCCTAAGAACACTGCAGTTTCTCAAGAAGTCTGGTTTTTTTTTACATCAGCTCAGAAGACTGATCATGTAAATAAGTCTCTGATCTTAGCTAAGGGGAATAGCCAAGGATAGTAAGATGAGTATATGTTAAGATGTAGTCAGAGGTTGGTGTGTGTGTGTGTGTGTGTGTGTGTGTGTGTGCTTCTCTGTGTGTGTGTGTGTGCATTGAAAAAAGGCCACTGTATCAGGAACATAAAATAAGAACAAAAGGGAGTTAACACCACAACTCTGTGTCTGAAAGTTTAGCCATTAAGCACAGATCAGAATTTGAAGATACAGGTGAGAAGGAATCACAGCATCCTTTGAAAATTAAAAATACTTTTCGTGTCTGAATCCATAGTTAGTGATGTAAATGTGATCTTATACCAGTTACATGGTACCTTAGTGGAAACGATGACCGCTTTGGGGATTTATTTTACTTTGGGAGGGGTTTATTCATGAACAGTTACTTTATAGAAGTGTGGTGATATTTTCTTTGTAATGCAAAGCAAATTTAGTTTTCATTTTGGTTTGATTTTTGGAGCTTTATGATCCACAGACAACTTTTGTAAGAAGCTCCCCAGTTTCATAGGAGTTTGGTTTCCTAAATGTCTTAATTTACCCACCCAGTGTTCTCCTATCAGTAACTATCACTGACAGAGTCCAGGACTTTTCAGTTCCTTATGGTTGCTATGGTGTCAGAACAGAAGACCAAACCATGCTATTGCCCTGGCTAATTAATGAATGCCTTCACAAAGATCTCTGCCTCACAGTCACTTTAATACTATCTCCTCTACATTTCTATATGTACTTCATTGGGCCTATTTTTGTGGGTTTCTTTTGATTTGGCATTGAAATAGCATGAGTACCATATACGGAGGTTTCTCAGCTGGATAAACAACAGCTTGCTCTTATTTTGATTAAGGAGAACCATTACAAGTTCTTCCTCAAGCTATTAGTCTGCCAGGGACACACTATAATTTATAAGACCTATCAAAACTTTCCCTTTAATGAAATGAATTGAAAATTAATGCACTCGGCAGAAAGATCTTTCAGCTAATACTTTCCAAGATATTCTCCTTTGAAGTAGTAGGAAACAATTTTCACTTACTGGTTATTTAAGGCAAAAATACTCAGTCCCCTTGATAGCATCTTGATTGGGTTTAGGAATATGTATAGTATATTACTTTTCTTGCATAAATCATGTCCTGTAAGATGGGAAAGTAAATGCCCCAGCCTTTAAACTCTAATAGCTACTTTAGATATCACCTTTTCTGAGTACTATCAGAGAAATTCAAAGCATAATACGACTTCTTATGTGTTAGTAAATGTTGTTCACACCGAGGTCATTTAAACTGGAGTCAAGAAACTACAGCCACAAATGCCAGAAGTTATGGGTCCTGATTTGCCTTGAGACAGGGGTGAAACTCAGTGTTACTAGCTCTGTCCTTAGCAAGCACTCTGAAGGTAGGATGTTGAAACTAGCAACAATGCAATTAGATTTTTATATTTTAATCATAACTATGCAGCTATCACACTGGTTTGTGCAAACTTCTGCTCTTTAAAACAACAGCTCAGTCTCCACAGGAGAATATTATCTTACATCTTTCATACAATCATCATATTTTTCTTGTAACCAACACATACCAATTACTATTTAAGTAGACTATGAATGACTAAGAAATCTGAAAGCTATACTAGGATGGAAGTTGGGCACATAATCTGAGCAATAAGAATTCATAATTTCTAAAATAGTATAAATATGTATAATTTTACTAAATAAGTAAACTGGAAGGAGCCTGCTTTCCAAGAAGTTTGGCAATTAGCAACTAGCTTAATGACTCCTTTTCTAGAACAAAGGTCATGTTGGTAAGCATAGAAATGCTGATTACTGTTTTAAAATTGATAAGTCATTTGGAACTTGTTAATACTTATGCATTAATTAATCATTAAAATGACTTACAAATAAAGTAATTATAGTAATAAGAAACTATAACTTGTACAAATATTCTAAAAGAAATTCAGAAAATCCTAGCCACAGGCACATACATGATCAAGCTTTGAGGCAATATTGAATTTTACAGTTGTTACCAACATTGAAAATATCCTCACAGAGATGAATAAATTTTCCCAAAGAAAGTACACACACACATACACGAATGCATATGCACACACATGCATGTGCACACACTTACAAACACACTCATAAACATATACACACACATTCTCTCTCTCTCTCTCTCTCTCTCTCTCTCTCTCTCTCTCTCTCTCTAACACACACACACACACACACACACACACACATCACAAAACTTCTTTCTTATAAATGGAAAGAAAATAATCATTTCTCCATTGAAAGCAGCCACAGTGAAAAGTGAATTATTTATTGTCCCTTAATATTCTGTTGAAATATCAGGTCTCTGAGATGTATAGTTTCTTTCAGTTATTTTCATGGTGGAATCCCATCCACTTAGGGATGCTGTACCTTGGTAGCATGTTTACCCTTGCTGCTCACTAGCTTTGATGGCAAACAAATGGTCATTCATATTTGACCTACCAGTAAAGAAGAAACTATTATAATCTCCCCTACCTGGGTTGATTATTGAATTTATTTGGGATAGGCCTGTTCATCTTGTAAAAAAATAATCTTGTAAAATCTTTATTAGAACAGTAACAAAAATTATCTTTGAATAAAATTTTTTGACACCCGTAATAGTTTTGGAGGCTAGATTCCCACTGAGCCAGAACAATCACACAGCGATATATAACACCGAACAGAGATTTCACTTCATACCTCAAACTCTGTCCTCTGTTACGTGAGTTCTCATCTCCTATGTGTGAGTTACTTTGTTATTATTTTTACCAATAACAAAAGCAATGTTTTGACAGTTTCATGGTATGAAACACTTCATAAATTCACTTTCACGATTTTGTTTTAGGATAGATTAAAATTTCAGCTCATGTAATTTTGAATGTTGTCGTGGTAATAAACATTTCCAGAACCTTTAACATTTCTGTCCCACAAACATTGCCACATGTAGCATGAGTTTCTAAATGATGCCTTGAATTCTTACTATCTTATGACATTCCGTCTGTCTTTATTAGCAGATTACTCTTTGATTTCTAATCACTAAATATATTCCACATCTTAACTTTTTATTCAACAAAAAATATTTTGCTCAACTGTCTCTGAATTTCCTCTAAGTTGCGACTATTAAACAATACACATTCTTCTGTTGCAACATTGATAGGTTGATACTTAATTTTACTTTCACTGCAATTTATGGTTTGACACAATTCTTCTAATGTAACAAAATCAGTTTTTTCCCCTAAGAAAAGCATTGACTTTTATCAGTACATAAAGCTTCTGAAAATTACCAACAGCTAGAAGACAAACAAGTTGAAAACTTCAGCAAATTTTAAAAGCTTTATATATCTATTTATTGCACGTATGGTTGACCACACACACACACACACACACACACACACACACACACACACACACAC
>NW_021621323.1:999206-1083892 GCF_004785775.1 Grammomys surdaster
CACACACACACACACACACACACACACACACACACACACACACACACACAGAGGCATGATTGGAGTATGGAAATAAGAGGACAATATGTGGGAACCAGCTGGCAGGCTGAGTCATCTTGGTGCCCCAAACTCACTTGGTAACTTTTTAATGAGATGATAAGAAAATAGAGCACCCACATGGCTTAAGATATTGTACTGTATTTCCCTTCTTTTACATGAAGATTGTACCAATTCATCTGACTAACTCAGCAGAGAAGCTTCAACCTCATCTCCTGTCTCCTCCTCCAACTTCATTCATTGCTGTCTATGAATTCAACTGCTCACATCTCCCACTACAATTGGGTTCTATTTGATGGACAATGTCAGAAGTGTCTTCAGTGAAACAAAGAAAAGACAGGACCTGATGGCAGTTTCTTCTTTTTCACCACTGGCCCAGTTAGCAAATCAAACAAACTAAGAGGAGCTTCAAATATATGTCAATCACCACTCTCTCATAGCACTAAGAATCCTGAATGAGTATTGCCTACAGCTTTGCAATGTGTGATTTTATCTTAACCCCATTTAGATTACACAACAAAGCAAGACTTCTGTTCTTGAAGCCTCTGTGCCCTTGTCCATTAATTAATGAACATTTGGTGCCTGGCAGGAACAGAGCCCTTCCTGAGTCTCTGATCCTTAAAAAAGGTTTTCCATTTCTCCCAGCCTTTGAAACCTTTGACGTTTCTCCTGTTTCTACTCCAAATAGAATTTTCTCTCAACAATATTATCCACTATTCACTTTTAAGTATGGTGGAAAAAGAAATTAGACACCTTTAGCATTTTTTTTTTAATTTCCTGCTTTCAAATAACCAGTTGTTCATGTGGAGTAACCAGCACAAACCAAGACTGTGGCAACTTTCCATACTTAGCATATGAATCATTTCTTTGTAGCCTAACTAGTTAACAACACTCCTGAGAATGAGTTATCAGGATTACAAGACAAGATCACAGATCTTGGTATCAAAAATTTAAGATGTACGAATTTTATCTACTATTTAAAGGCAAGTCAAGATTTTTTTTTTAATTATCAAGGCTACAAACATGATAACAGTTGAACTGTAGTTTCAAAAAACATGCTGACACATTACAACAGAGAGTGATAAAGTATGCATTTTCTGAACGTAAAATTAAGAATTAAAAAAAATGATTAATGAATTTAAATCAACTCTATTAATTCAAAGATAAAACCACAAAATACATACATAATAAAATCCAAAGTGATATTCTGATTCGTGTGTCCACCTTATAATATTTAAACTGTGTTGAACATAGCCACCTGTTCACCTGTTCAATTTTTTTCTTTTAATATTTTTAAAATAAAATTATTTTTCTATTTTCTTTTCTCCGGTACATGAGCCCCTTTGCTTTACTGTCTTTCAAATTTATGGCCTCTGGAATCCTTTAAATAATTGTTGAATATAAAGATATATAGAGTTTTTACAAGGTATTATATGTATACATATATGTGTATATAATCATTAATTATTGCTGAGATTTTTTGCCTTATGTCAAATATTGAGCCTAACATTAAGAATGATCCACTGATAATGTTTATGATATTATGGCATTATACAATTTTCTCTTCTATAATATATCAAATAAACTATTACTATATTTTATAAATATTCAAAAATTTATTAAAATGTAATGTTAAGCACCTCTCATGTGGCCCTTCACTTTGTTTTGTCTCAAATTCAAGGCCTCTATCAGCAGCTGCTTCTGCTTCTTCTATTTCTTCTTCTTCTATTTCTTCTTCTTCTATTTCTTCTTCCTCTATGTCTTCTTCTTTTATTTCTTCTTCCTCTATTTCTTCTTCCTCTATTTCTTCTTCCTCTATTTCTTCTTCCTCTATTTCCTCTTCCTCTTCTTCTTCCTCTTCTTCTTCTTCTCTCTCTCTCTCCCCTCCTTCCTTCCTTCCTTCCTTCCTTCCTTCCTTTCTTTCTTTCTTTCTTTCTTTCTTTCTTTCTTTCTTTCTTTCTTCCTTTCTTTCCTTCTTTCTTTCTTCTTCTTTCTTCTTTTAATTTTTTTAGTCTATATCTCCAAGGCACCTACATATTCCAGATACTCTTTAAAAATTCAAACTAAAAGTGCTCAATGTTACTGGAATCAAAGAGCAAATTGTGAAACACTTCTTAACTTCAGAATTAGCATTCCTGCTTCAAGCTGATTTTCAGAAATTTATATTAATTGTTCATTATCATAGAACAATTTTACAATTAAGGACAGTAGCAAAGGACCAACTTACAACCTCCAAAATATATCCACCCTGATCCAAGTCAATAGAGCTGGGCAAACAAGAGGCCAATTCAAAAGTCCCTGCCCAGTTTCCTTCCACAGCCAGGTCTTTATGAGTGAGTAGTCATGGAAAAGATCCTAAAAAAATAAACTGTGGAAACATTTCAGTAACTTAATTGGTATTTTGCAAGGCTCTCAAAGCCTGCATTGTTATAGCTTACTCTCATCAAAGGCCATGATTCAGCCTCAGGAATGGTCCTATTCAAACCCCTTAGCCATATATCTCAGGAATTTACTTCCTAAGTATGCCTTTTGCCTTATAAACACTCTGTTTAGTTATTGGGTGGCATGATATTTTAAGAGAGCAAAGCAAATTGGTCTGACCATTAGTTTGAAAAGCTTTTCCTTAACACTTCTCACCTGTTAGGTCACAGGAGCACACTGCATTTTTGTTCCGGAAAGTGTAGTGATCTAATGATGGATTTCTCACTTGCTAAAATGCAGGAAAAGTATGTGTACATATAGCCTTACATGAATCAGACTGCCAGCTCTATTTAAGTTCAGGAAGTACCAGTATTGAAGTGGGAAATGCCACCATTGCTACCAGAAATAAGAAATCACATAGTTTGGAAAGAACAATACTGTCTAATTTTTATTTTCCCTCTTTGTCTCTGAGAAAGCAAAGGAGTGGATAGAAGGAATCCAGGATTACTGAACTTCAGCTATGAAGAGACTCTACAGTGCTTTCTTCTTATGAGTGGACAAAGTAGACAAGATCTTAAATGCCACATGAAGAAACCAAAATCGAAGGAAAATGACTAGGTAGTTGCTATGCATTCAACTTAGGAACAATATGTGTATAGTGCTATGAATGTATATCTTTTAAAAAATGATTACTATTGTGTGTCACGATCTATACCTGTGGATACAGATATGTATGCAGGCATGTATTGGTCAGAGGACAACTATGCAGAATTTATTCTCTCCTTCCATCTTTGTGTGTTTCTTTGGGGACCAAACTTGGGTCACCAGATTTGTACAGTAAGGGCTTTTAATGACTGAGCATTTACATAGACCAACTATGGTGTGTTGTGTTTAGGACATTGTTTTTATGTGATGTAGAATTGTAGCTATCATAAATACCCATATTTGATTTATGCCTAAGTACCTTCAATCAAATTTAATTCGAACTAAAATATACCAGCAACCTATGATCATTAAGTGACATTATTTGGTCCCAGGCGACAATGAGTTAAGTGTAATACTCAGTAGTAATTTATTCTGCCACATGCATGTTTTAAAATTGCTGTCTTGAATGGAATGCACTGCAATAATATATTACATAGTGACTTACATTAAAAATTCCAGCATGATGCACAAGGTTAATTGCTACAGAGAGATGGGTGACCTAGCAAAATGTCCATGAAGCTGCCCTAGACAGATGTAAAATGTAGGAAAAAAAATCAGACAATAATAACTTAACTAATCTGGATTTAAACAGACTGCATTGAAAATATAAAATTCCTTCTTCCATATAAGAGAATGAAAAAATAAATACATATCCAGTTTTCTAGTTACTGTGTGATGTCGAAGGTAAGCATATAAAAAACTGTAATACAATATGTGAATGATATATGATATATTCAAAACCACACTTGTATATTGTACCCTAAGCCATCTAAAACTACGGCAATCTTATTGTGAGTTTACAAGTTAGAACTTTGAATGCATTAGGAAACTTAATAAATGTGCTTTCAGGATTTTACTCCAATACATCTGAGAACTGCTTTAAAAGAAGAAAAAATGATCAGAGAGTAATCACTTTAACTTCTAATGAAGTAATTGTCAGATAGAAAGAAAATTGATCATCTATTTACACATCGAACAAAAAAATAATAAACTAACAACGCACATTAGGCAATTAAGATAGACAAACGACAACTGAAAACTCCGGAATGTCTTACTGTGTCCATTCTTTTGACAGATGAACAGTTAAGCTTAACTATCAATCTTTCTTCCTAATTCTCTCTCCCTTCAGTCTTACTCAATAAGGTAGACTATTAACATTTAAAATATATCTTTTTCTGTAGGGTTGGCAACAGTATAGTTTTCTTTTTTTTTAAGTCTCTTTTTCCCTGTATTTTCTTCCTCATGCACTTATCATATTAAACAGATCCCATGGCCTTAGCTACTCCTATTTTAGCTTTTGCCTTCAAAACTCAAATTCTCGTTTGATCCCAGCCGTCATGTTGATGCTGAGGACACCGAGGCACTATCTATAGCCCTTTCCCTCCTTCCCAATGCAGTTGTATAATTCTGATATGCTGACATCATTTCCAACTTGACACCATTAAAATTCAGATGCAGCATCTTCCCTGCATCTATATCATCCATATGTGCTCCTCAGTTTTGTTAATGGCATTATAATTTCTCCATCTTCAAATGCAGAATGCCACCATCAGCTCTAACCGATACAGGGAACTCCACTTCCCTGGATCAATGTGAGATCATCAATTAAGTCAAAAGCTGAGGCTTTATGTGTCTTCTAGGATCTCTAAACTCACCCTGCTTTCTCATTCCTGGTGCCGTCTTATAAAGACTTTAAAATTTTTGTTGCAGTCTGTGGTAGCTTGGGGCCATTTTTCAGATGGGCTCTAAATTGTTTTCAGTATGTCTGATTTTCTCTAGGCAATATAAAGTAGGTCAAGGAGAGCAAAGGTCCTGGTTACACCAACTCCTTTAAAACAGATGCAGGTTCACTCCAACATTCAGTAGGTTAACTAGTCTTGGAACTAATTAACTTGATGTGTGTTTTCTAGTCCATCTCTGTATCATGGATTTATGAAGCATTGTGAATAAATAATTCTCAAAATAAGTAGGATGATGCTCTGTAGATGACTAATACTGTCAACTGTTGTTATTTCTAATTCCTTCTTTAAATGCTGACAGCTTTCTATAGGTACTAGGTTATACATAAACCTCTCACTCCTAATCTCACTCCTAATGAATCCCCTAGTTTCTGTAAAGTTTGGGCCCCTGCAAATGTCTAGTAAGATAGTTGTATTTACTAGCATATATATTTTCTGTTCCAGAGAGAAGGAGGGGAGGGAGAGAAGCAAAAAAGGAGGGAAAAAGGAACAAGGGAAAGGAGGGAGGGAAAGAGGGAAGAAGGGAAGGGGCAGGCAGTGAGGGACAACAAAACATTTAAAAAAGTTGCCCTTTTCACTTTTCCTTACTCATGATTTTCCTCTCTTCTTCAGATCTATCTCCTTTCTCCACATTTTAAAATAATAGTTACTTTAATGACTTAGGTTTTATTTTTCCCCAAACAAGATAGAACAATTCAGCATTTTATGTCTTTAGATGTTTCCAGGAAAAAAATGATAAAAGGACTGTTCAAATAAGCTTTGAAGAAATTGTATGTTATGCTGCTCAGAGATTAACATTAATCATCAATATTTGCTGGGCCCTGCGATCCTGAGGTGCCCTAAGGCCTTTAAAACAGGGTATCCAAAATTTCCCTTTACAAGCCAACTGAGGGCTTAAAAAAAAATATTCCAGAGTTGAAAGCAAAACTGAAGAGTTTTTTTAAAAAATGTAAACTGTTAATAGAAACAATTTCCTACCTAATTCTAAATTTCAAAAGAATATTCAAGTAAATCTCAAAGAACTGATGGCACACAGCTTTCTATGACATATGAAGCTCACAATCTGATATGAATGAAATAACAAAGGATTAAAATATTTATAGGACATGGATGTGGCTAAGTGTTAGAGCACTCGCCTGACATGCACAGGATGCTGAACTACATTCTCAGTACAGAAGAGGAGAAATATCCAGTTAAGTTTCCTGTTGACTAATGCAGTGGTATCAATGAAAACTCTAAATAGCCAGAGAAAAGATACTGTAATAGGTCTTAGAAAGTAAACATATGAATGATTTTACACGCTGTCTACTCTTATTATTCAATGCAGTTACTGGTGCTATTTTAGTGCAGTAATAAAGGAGGCATAAAACCCAGGACTGACTGAACTTTACTGTAAGTTTCCTCATTCATAGACTGATTCTGTCCCATTAGTCTATAATTTTCTTTTGCATATACTTTCAGTCTGAGGCTCCTAAATTTCAGGTTCTCTTTTACATCTAGCTAGCAACCACCTCATCTTTACTCTTAATTTACATGCTCTAAACTAAAACAAAGCAAGGGAAGACCATGCTGGCACAAAACAAACAAGAAGGAGACTTAATAAAAAAAAAAAACTCAAGACTGACACCCAGTCAATTTGGGTGTCAGATAAAGTAAATAATGGAACCACTGCTGCCTGGGATATTATTTAAAATGTAAGCACCCTGCTATCAATTCAATTAAAAAGTAGTTATGACCGCATAGACTGGAGATAATTACTATATAATTAGTGAGTCGAAAAAGGCACTTTTCTGGAAATATTTGCTTTATGTTTGCCCATTTAATGTAATTCCCATTAGACCCTCATACTCTATGCTAGAACAGCAAGTCGTTTAAATCAAAATGACTATTGTATAACAACCAAACATGAATAATAGGAATAATAGAAAATACAATTAAATGTTAACCAGTGACACTTTTGTCTAAGCTGTCGGCTCATTTTTAAGTAGTTACAACATTCTAAATGGAGAGCAAGCTTCTCTTTATTTTTATAGATTATGATATTTTGAGAGACATTTTAATTCTAACCTGTGAAGTACTTGATTTGTAGAAGACAAGGAAAAAGGTTAAACTTCTATGTGTATTTTATTGAAGGTAGAAAATGAAATGATGCTAAAATACAGCAATATTAGGCTCAAAATCTCAATGCCACAAAAAATAATCACTTTGCTAAGGATAAGAGTCTTTTTATGTTGGTTTCCCAAATCCTCTTTGATATATTTCACTTCATAACATGATACTAGACATGTATTTATTAAAAGTGAGAATCCCTTACTGCTATTTTATTAATTCTTTACTATAAATAGTTTACTATTACCAAGAAAATAGTTATCTTTCAGAAGCCAGGGTTAGAGTCCATTAAACTAGACCACTAGAGGGCAAGCATAACTGATCTCAATCATAACCTGTGAATGAGTATGGCTCTCAAAAACACTAATTCTATGTAATATTCTGTCCTCCCTCCCTGCCTCCCTCCTTTCTTTCCTTCCTTCTTTTTTTTTATGTATCACTCTTGCATCGCTGCACACTGTGTCCACACTGTTAATATCAGATTAAAGACAAATAAGCTTCCTATGAGCCTTAGTTCTCTTCATTGTATAGTCAGTTTTATATATACAAATATTTGAAAACATTTAATATGCTTCATTTGAAGCCCTTCTTCCTTAATGATTCACCTTTAGTTTGATACTGTAAGTAGGATATGTTCTAGTGTAATCAGACATCCAATGTTGCCATACAAGTTGGAGATATGTGTGGTAGAATTTCTCATGCTCATTATCAGGGAACTCCTTTGGTCATAAAGAATGTTAACAACAAAATAATAGATGAAACCATTGATAAAACAGTATGACATGCTCAGTAGCACTGTCTAAAATTTGCCTCGATATTCTCCCAACTCAGTTTCTACCTTCTTTTACTGGGTGGGCTAGTGTATTTACACAGAGGTGTACAAGGTTGAGTTGTCAGAGGTGATCAAGTCCTTTTTGGGTCCCCATTAGCCATGCCCTGAGAAGGGGTGAAGTGATTTCATAATTTCTGATCAATAGAAAAGGACACTGATACCCTAGGGATATTGATTCAGAGAGACAGAAAGAATAGCTGAGAAGCACTTTCAGTGATAGAGGAGTTAATGATTTTGTGATTTATCCAAGAGAAATGCCCTACAACCTTTGATAATTGCAAGGCAGAGATAGGCCCTGTTGGCCCTGTCAAATTAGCAGGTTACAAACTTAAGCACTATAAAGAGGTTAGCAGTCCCTGTGCATCTTAAATTGTGTGTGTGTGTTTGTGTGTGGGTGTGTAGGGGTGTGTTTGAGAGGGTGAGGCAGGAGTACTTGTTGTCTAAAACAGAATGTTTTAATCCTTGTTAATCTTAGGATCAAAAGAATGTTTCTACCTTAATATTTTTATAGTATTTTAGATAATCCAGATCATCTCTGCTGAATTTTTAAGGGAAATTAAAGTTCTCTCTCTTTTAAATTGTGGTAATTAGGGGTACATTACTAATGTTCTAAGAATTAAATATTCAGCATTATTAAATACATATGAGTGGGAGATTATAAAATAAAAATTCACAAGGTTTCACCACCATAGCACAATCTTTGTCTATGTAACTAAGGGCCTCTCACTGTATTTAAATGAATATTTTCATGCAGGAGAAACCAGCAGAGCTTATCTTCCACTGCATGGCAGAATCAAATTAGCTCCTGGGTTTATAGACACACTAGGGAGAAGCCCCTACTAGATACACTGAGAGCCCCCTTGAAATTATTCCTATTATGTGATGGAGAAAAATATAGAAATTCAGAAGCATGCTATGGAAAAAATAAACAAAAACAGAAATTTGTATCAGTGTCTGTGCAGCAACAAGGTGGACATTTGCTTGTGAGAACTGAGAAAGAACATGAAGCGCATGTTTTTTAGGAGATACCAAGAAGGCTGCTTGTGAAATTCCTGCTGTGTCGGCAAGAAATGAAAGAAAACCAACAAAGTCTTATTAGATCAAGGAAGAAGTGTCACATGTACTGGATACCAATCGGCTTGAAAAATCTGGCAAGAAAATGCAATCTGGAGAAGGTGTCATTGGCCAGAATAGAATGGATCAAAAATATTGCCTCCATGGATGTAGGACTTCCTTCGGTTAGTGCCAGTAGACTGACTACTGAAAGATTCAAGATGGAACTTCAAAAGCAAGTAGGTGAAAAAATACAAAAGAACAGTTTTCCATTTCATACATGTGAACACACACACACATACACGTATGAGCATCCACACTTAGTTAAACGTTTAAGGAAAAAACTGAAGTCTGGCAAATATTTTTACTGATAGTCGTTGAGTGGGTTATTTTCAAAATAACAAGGAGAAGTTCTTCTGCAAAGCTAGTGATTGTTTAATCCCTTTATGTCAAAACAAAGTCCTATTCACAAAAGTGTAGTTCACAGCCGTAGAAGATTTCATATGCAAATAGAACTAAGGACTTCAAATTTCACTCTCAAAAACCTATGCCAATCAATCCCCTTCTCCAGCAGTGTGCTTAACTGATATCTCTGTATAGAATATCTCAAAATTTACCATCCCTTGTTATATATCAATGCGAGTTGAAGAAGTTTTACCTGAATTTATATTTGTTTTCTTAAAGACTGTGATGAGTTAAATTTTCAATGATTTTATTTTAATGTTATGGAAACAACATGTTCTTTGCTACTACCAAATAAATTAATTTTTATTTTGATATTTACAAAGTGAAAAATAAGACTTGATTTTTAAAGTAATAAAAATATCTTTCAGAGGTGTTGATCTAATAATATAATCATACTTTAAGAATATAATAACCTATTATAAATTAATAAACTTGTTGATACATTATGTGTTGTATATGATTGATCCCTTGGCAGCAGGAAAGGAGTCACTCTGGGAACAATAGAAAGTGGAAAAAGAGAAACAGACACTCACAACCCTTGGCAGCTATTTTTCTAACAGAGGTTAGCATGGCAACCTCCACAAGTGGTTTGACAAATCTAGTTTCTGTCATGGTGTTAAATATGTAAATTGCCCTGACTGACCAAGGCTAAAAGCAAAGTGACAGTTGAGTGTGACTGCCATTAACTGTGGATCATATCCCTGCATGTAATGCAATTATGTGGCAGAAAACAACTAATGCAGGCTGCTCTGGTGGGAGAGGGGAGAAAATATTGAATTTTTCTTAATCTATTTATGTCTTGCAATTGGGGCATTAGCTCGATGGAGGTTCAACATGCCAGGCACTCTCTTGCATGTTGTGCTAAGTGGTCCCTCCATTCATAACGTGATAAGAAGGTAATGGTTAGGGAAACAAATATATTACAATCCTGCTGAGTCAGAGGGCAATTTTCTCTTATCAACTTCTCTTCTGTCACACCAGCCAACAATATAGGCAAAAATCTTTCAGACTCATGCAGCTCTGCCAGCATTACTAAGCATGAACATTACTTCTCTTTTTCCCTCATGAGTAGAAAATGTTGAAAATCTTATGGTAAACTATGAATTTCCTCTCAAGTTCAAGCTTTATATACTATCAAGACAGGCAATGAAAATATATAAAAATAAACATTCCTCAATATTTTGTTTATATTTATAAATGATAGATGACAGATGATAGAGATAGACAGATAGACCAATAGGCAGATAGACAGACAGACAGAGAGGCAGGCAGGCAGGCAGGCAGGCAGGCAGGCAGACAGACAGACAGATAATGATAGAAAGAACGAAGTTTAAGAAAGAAATAGATCAACAAGTTTGAGTGCTAAGCAACAACTTCAATGTAACTTGGCTTTTAAATAATCCGGGACTTTGAAGATTCAAACTTAAGTATATTTTTTCTTTGGCTGCAACGGATGGTTAACCATCATGACAAGTCTCTTAATGTGTGTCTAACTTGTTTCGACAGTTAATTTGTTTTGTGAGTACGGAGGTTTTAATTTTAGAACTGATAAACTGCTTGCCTGACAGTTTGAACTTTAAAGCATATCAGTTCCATAAAGTGGGGCTCTATAAATATGTGCTCTCCTATGCTTTGGGCAGACTGTACCCTTCCAAGTCAGTGTTAACTTGGGCATAGGCACACTTCTGTTTCTGAACAGTTTTCTGATGGTCACGTTTTGTCTTTTCCAGAAATACATTTCTAATTTCTTGAGGTCTCTTTTCCAGGATGGTTAGTATAAGACCAAAGACCTAGAATTACCAACACTTCTGCAAGACATACATTATGTCAACTGTATATAATAACTCAAGAGCAAACCCATAACAAACAAGTTTGATATGTTAAAGAATGACTCAAGTATAAAATGTACATTTTTTGTTTAAATATTTATATTTAGTTTGTATGTCTAAATCCAGGTAAGGCTGAAGTAAAATCTTGTTTCTCATTAGGGACAGTCATTAAACAAACCAAGGTCTTTAAAGCAAGTTTGTTTTTAGTCATAGTGCCTGACTAACTTATGAATTTTATATTTCTGGAAAATCTCAGAATGAATCTTCTGGAAGACAAGTGTTTCACTCTGTGTAACCTTCCTTGGAAACATCCACAAGTTATCATATATTGCAGTTACTGTTTCTGTCCTTTAAGGCAACCATTGTGATCATTACTAATGTTCCATTCAAAGCTTCATTGTTTCTATCATACTTTACAGTACATCAGACCCTAGATACAAAATCAGCACACTGCACACAGCAAGTAGTCAATATTTAGTAAATGGATAAATATTTTATTGGTGATTTATTCCTTGTTATTTCTATATCAAATAATCATAAGTATATCAAATGTTTATAGAGATTTTTATAATGCATAAATATTAGATCAAGTGCTATATATATATATATATATATATATATATATATATATATATATGTAACATGGTAATATCCAATTCAGAAAGAGCTTCAAGAATTTCTTTTCATATGATTTATGTCTCTTCTAATATATAAAGACCAGCCTCCTCTAGAGTGTGAGGTCCAAAATGACCAGGACTACACAGGGAATTCAGAACATATATGGCATTTGCATAAAAAATCTTCAATTGACATAATGTATGTCTTGCAGAAGTGTCTTAAATCTATACTCTGAATAGAAATTTAAAGTTAAAAAGAAATATGAAAGTATTATTTACATTGACAGGTCGTCCTTTGATTTCAACCATTCCTGGCTCCCTGTGATCAGAAAAAAAAGATACACATGCGCGTGACCATCAGTCTAAGTGATGACATTGAACTAGCACCTGGTGAGAGCTCATGGATGACTTTGAATGTGCATACCTCTCACGGTCAGCCCCCCTCTGCAGGAGCCTTCTAAATGGAAAGAGCAAACTCTCTCCCTGCTTCCAAAGCTTTCTAGGCAGTGCCCCCAACCCTCCTGCTCCTGCTGCTGTGCTCATCAGCCTGGATAATCATTGTCCCACCAATGTCTGCTTCTGGTGTTTATTATCTTGGAGAGCCAAGCAACAGGAGGTAATATTTCAACTACACAATGCAGCATTTTAAGATCTCTTCTTAAAATGATACTTCCTGTGCCCTAAAGGACTGACAATGGGTGCTACACAGGGACCAGAGGAGAAAGAGATGCAACATCTCCTCAGTTTGAGATTAGGGTAGCCTCACAGCATGAGAAGGCTCAGGAAGCTTCATGGTTCAGACACTCACCAGAGGGATAACATCAAAATTTATTTTACCCACAACTCAGGCTAATTATAAAGGTTAAATGACATAACATATTAATCTTGTCTTATAAATTATGTATCCAGGAACAAATTACTACTACTCACAGCTATCTGAAAATATTAAACCAGATTCAAGTTCAAGATTCTACTATTCTTTAAATAAACTTAGAGAACTCCGATTTCCTCCAAATCTGATACTTACCCCTTTGAAACTTTCATCCTCGGTTTTTGTTGCTTTGTGTCTAAACCCGAGAATGAGAGGATTCATAATTCCCAGAAACAAAATCTGGAATTACACTTATCAGGTATATATGGTATATTATATATTCATTATGCATATTCAATGATATATACCAACTATATAATTTTATATCAATTATAATCATAAATATGAAAGTATATAATAAGTATATATCATATATCTATATATTTATAGATATAGATAGGTATGTGTGAGTAGGTGAGACCTGGTGCCACATAAAGACAAGTGAAAGAAAAAGAGGTTGTTCTAGTTTATATCAAAAACACACATAATTTCTAAGTTTGAACCAACACTCAAACAAAATTAAAGAAAGCATAATCAGATCAAGTGCTCTTAAAAATATCAAGATAAAAGCAATAATTCTGAGAATTACTCTAGCAAGCTATTCTTTCTACCTTTACAGTGTAAAGTATTTTGTCATCATACAAAGTTAGAGTTGGGGCACAGTATTAAAAATATGTCTACCAATAAGAAGAGACATCTGGTCATTTTGGCATGATCCCATTTCTGCTAGGGAGTGCAAATGTATTCTTTATGAGAATGTGCCATCGATCACAAACCGCATTTCAGCACTGTTTCCAAACATACTGTAAATTATGTTAAGTAACTCATTGAGTCTATGATTTAGGTTTTTTTTTCTTTAAGCAGGAAGATAATGTTTGCTCCAAAAAGAATAAACCAGTAGACAAATCACACTTATAAACTCTGCAAGTGGTGTGCGTGACTTTAAAACATCTGGGAGATGTTAGAGACTGCATTAACTCTAATCAGGAATCACATTTTGGCAGAAGGTTTTTTTTTTCCCCTCCTTAATGAGGAGTAAAGCCTGAGATAGTGAATGTGCTACTCAACATAACCCTGCAGTCCTTGTCCAGGAACTGATAAAGCACCAGAGAGGCTTGGCCCAGCCAGATTTCTGATTAAAGCAAGTATTCTTGTTTATATTTGGCCAGAGTGTCACTGGGGAGGGTGTCTGAGAAATAAGGCTGATTCCCTCACTCAGGATAAAGCAGAGGCTGAATTATACCCAGTGTTTACATTTACCAAGATGATTCCCCCTTTCTTCTTGCCACAGGTCATTTATCCTCAGATAGAGAAACTGGCATAGGGTCACTAAAGATAAAACTCTACATAACACGATAAGATGGAAAGTTCAAAACCTAGTAACAATGCTATAAAACCAGCCAAAGAACATTAAACTTTACTTCAAGTGTAGATCCTTTCAAGAAAAACTACATGACCTAATTTTAAATTGTACAAATGTGAAAGAAGACCAAATTATTTGACTCTGCCTTAAATATCTTTCCTTAGAAAAGACCTATCTATCAGAGAAATGTTTTTCAGCTATTTCATCTTCAATAACTATATTTTTATTTAATTTATATAAAAGTAATTAAATGAAGTTGACTATGCATAATCAAATGAAATCTTAATATTTGCTAAAAATGGTTGCTTTCCTCAGAGTTAGCGCTTCATCACTAAGTTTATGTACTATATTTTAATGAGATATAAGTGAGGATCTAGTGAGAAATGTACTGACTTGGGTGTCAGGGTACTAGAGGATTACAGGTACTTTTGAACGGGGAGAGAGAGAGAGAGAGAGAGAGAGAGAGAGAGAGAGAGAGAGAGAGGAGAGAGAGAGAATATGAATGAATGAATTTGTTGGGGGCAGGGAGAACAGTTCTATCTTTGAAATCAAATTTACAAGAATCACTATTTAAAAAACATCTTTTTATGGTTACATCAACACATGGGAATATTGCTTTAGGTCACACAGAGAAAAAAATCAGGAAAGTTAAAGGAGGGTTTGTGACAATTCTTAGGTGGCTCCTGCTAAACTATAATAGCTAATGGAAAAAACAGCCCAGTAATTAATACGAACCACTTCAGAAATGGGAATGGGTATTCGGGTGTGATAGCAAGGTTGGGAACTCTCAGAGGAGCGAGAATCCATTTGTAGAGAGAAAACAGAGATCTGCCTTCAGGCTGTGCACCGCCCTCATCATTTCAGTGTGATTAAATGGTTTTCTTCCTTTATAGACCATAAAATAGGCTAGCTTATCTCATGACCAAGCTATCATTATTGCTGCTGCCTAGTGTCCCAAAATATTGCTCCCCTTCCTCAGAAAACTGCAGGAGAAAAGAAAATGCTGCCAAGACACACCTATAACACTCCTACTCACCCCTGCCCTACCATTACGAAATTAAAACAAAGAAAAAAATAACTTTTCATCTTTCAAACATTGATCTGTAGAGTGTGTCGACAGGGATACCTTGCAGTAAAGTAACATCAACCCTCTTGTCTAACTACTTTCCAGCCAATACTTTTCTATATCAATACTAGAGATGGAATTAATTGGAGAGTATTCATTAATTCTGTTTTAATTATCTTGAGTGCATAGGGGAACAGAAAGCAGAGACTTCATGGATTTCCCATTTCTTCCTATGTCTGCCCTACTTACCTTCAAACCTAGATTGCACACAGAACTAAAAGTATTTTAGTCTTGCATAACTGCATTGCCTGCATCTTTCATAGAGATTGTTTATGAGAAGGTCACAGCACACGCTGATTTAATAATGAAGGAGCTCCACTCCCAGAAGAACAATTAACCTAGACATTGCCAGTGCCTGAAACCCTGGGAATTGTTTAAAACCATCCGAGGAGCAATGGTGCCTTGAGTTCCCAGCACATTCTGTGTCCACAGGAATCACAGTTCATTCTCTAAAATCTGTGAGATAAAGAAAAGATGGAAGCCTCAAAGGGTGGAACTATTCCCAAACTAACAGAGTTCAGTATGTCTGTACTTGACAGATATTTCTACGTCATTTTACGAATCATGTGGCTTCCTCATACAGAATATGAACTACAGTTACAGGTACAGTTTGTTGTATCATTGTTCAAAGTTAATACAATTAATTTAGAAATGAAATGCATCACAAGACATAAACATAAGATTAACATTCAGCATTTAAACACAATTTAGGAGTCGCTGATTCGCTGCATTTATTAACATTATATTGCTTAGCATGACGCCAAAATTTAAAAATTGTAAAAAAAAAATTGCTCCTAGTAGAAGTTCGTATCTGAACTCTGATATGAATGTTTTCATCCAACGAACTTTACATTTTTTTTGATAAAGGATTAAAAATGAGGAATCAAACAGACTTGTGACGTTATCAGAAAGCTTTTTTTCTGAAAGACTTTGTCTATTTTATTATTGATCTCTGTACCTCTATCTCCTCCACAGCTGTGTAAGTTTTATCCTACCCCAATACTCCCCTTACAAATAGCAATGAAGACATCTATTGTCAACACACTGCCACAGACCATGTGACTTAAACAGTAGGTATTTGTTATCATAGTTCTGGAAAAGGGTAGACTGAGATCCATGTGCAGCAAGTTTGGTTTTTGGTGAGGGCCTACTGCCTGGGCGTGTCCCACAGGCTCATCATTGGCAAGTGTATTCTCTTGTCTCTTCCTGGCTATCTTTGCTATGTAATCCCTGCTGCCCTAGAACATATGCCCTGCCTCAGCATTCTCTGCACTGAATTCCCAGGCAGACATCACCATCCCTGTCTCTTACTCTCTTAACAAGCATACGAATAACCTAAAAAGAGTTCTACCCTCTGACTTCATATAATACTTCTCCAATTTCCCATTTCCACAAACTGTCCCATGGAGAATCAGTATGTCTATCTGTAGCCGCTGGAGGACAGAGGCTTTCAGCTCTTAGCAAACTGTGAGGAAGCGCTGTAAATGCTCATAATGTGTTCCAAGATAGTCATTGAACTATCAGATCAATCATAGTTTTACAGTTTTTATCCAGTTTTACAGAAGAAGGACTATAAGGCCAAGTAAAATGGTTAAAATATGGAAGAGCCACCATAATCTTTTATTTAATTTTGTCACTCAATTGTGTCTTAGCTTGATGAATGAGAAAACCGCAAGTTATGAATTGTGTAATTTAACCTAGTGAACATCACACTGAAAGTGAGGCACAAATACACATCTCCCCTTAAGGAAAAAATTAGCAAGTTTTCTTCAAATAATTTATTCCTGGATCGTAATCAAATTGCCAAGAAAATCTACAGATTATTAAACACCTGAATGTGAAGAGTTACCATTATTTAAACATTATGTGGATGGATAACATTCATATTTAGATTTAATATATTAAAATATATATGTAAAACATTATAAAAGATGCTCTCAATGGGACATATATTGGCATGCTAAAATGACCAGGTGTTATAATCATTTTAATATGAATTGTTAATATTTCTTTCAACAGTAATAGAGCAAGTTTGATAAAATCTATTGGATAAAAAGGTCACCCAATAAAAGGTTTATGATATTGTATGTGACTGAAGAGGCAATCAGGGTGGAAATGGGCCAAATACTCATTAAATACCATCATTTCATCCTTATGGAGAAACTAACATGAAAATAATCCACCAGGAATATGAGATTTATTTATGATCTATAGAGAAAATATTCTGTACTTTCAATTAGTCTTTAAAGGTTCAGTACTGAGAGTCAACTTCCAAAATCACAGCTATTATAACCCCCTGCAGAATTATTTAAATCATTACTGAATCTTTTTTTCTGTTATCAAAGTTTTTCTTTTTTTTAATGTGTGATTCTTTATTATTTTTTCATCCTAAGTGCAGTTTCCTCACCCTCCCCTCCTTGCAGTCCCTTCCAGTCACTTCCCTTTGCCTCCTCTGACCTCACTCCTCCATTTCTCTTCTGACAAGGGCAGTCCTCCCATAGATACCCACCAAACATCCCATATCAAGTTGTTGCAAATATAGGCATCTCCCCTCATATTAAGGCTGCACAAGGGGATCCAGTATGAGGAAAACGGTCCCAAAAGCTGGAAAAGGAGTCAGAGATAGCCCCTGCTCCCACTGTGAGGAGTCCCACAAGAAGAACAAGGTATACAACTGTTTCTTCAGTACAGAGTGCCTAGGTCCATCCCATGTAGGCTCCCTGGGTGTGTTTTTGTCCAGTAAGATGAACAAAATTTTGAGACCAGTCTATCTTTAACAATTGATATATAAGTTTGAATGCCCTCCTTCCTCTTTCTCTTTCTTTCAATGTTATATCTCTATCAGCTACTTGCAAAGAGAAAAGGCATATTCTGAGACACATGTGGTCATAACTGTTATGTTACAAAGACCTCAACATCTTCCTGGTACCTGGATTTGCACAATTCTGGGTACCAGAGTGAAGAATCAGATAAGAAAGAATCTCATTTGTACTCATGTGTTGCACAATCCTAATGGAGGCACCAAGGTCTGTTTACTAGAGGAGATAGGTAGAGGTATTCTGTCCAAGAGACTGAGAGAGAGGTATGCCCAGTGAGGCAGT
Organism: Grammomys surdaster; assembly: GCF_004785775.1. Taxonomy (NCBI): domain Eukaryota; kingdom Metazoa; phylum Chordata; class Mammalia; order Rodentia; family Muridae; genus Grammomys; species Grammomys surdaster. Next base: position 1,017,495 of record NW_021621323.1, read on the forward strand.
GGAGGATCGATGGCAGGCAGAGGCTCAGCTAACTGTTAAGTGCAAGCCTCAGCCTTATCTCCCAGGAAGCCCAGAATATAAAGTCACGCTGAGTTCTTCCTACCCTGAGCATGTCTACCAGGCAAAATTGCTCCTGCTTTAGCCAAAGGCATTCTTCATAAAAGGGAATGGGCAGCTGTAAGCCTTTGGCAGCCAACCTCACAGCAGCTAGGGGATGAGTTCACTGGGCCAGTTAAGGAGATCAGAACAAAGAAGCAGTATCCACTCCTGAAAGACTTTGCACCACCTTGTTTTAAGCAGTACTGTTCATCCCTGAGTGCAGATGTAAGGCAGGAGGAAAGCTATGGAGAGAGAGCCCATTCTGCAAGAGGACTGAGGTGAAAGTTGGCTCCTGTCTAGGGGTAAAGCTTATGAAAACACATACAGTTGTATTGTGGGGCGAGAGAGATAAAATAACAAAAAAAAGGCTTAAATTCACCAATTTCAGTTACACTGACAGTGCTACTGTTGTATTTTAAATAGGGAGAATAAGATAACAATATATATATTTTACAATTACAGTGAAAATGATATGTTATAAAAATCACAGATGAACTTGATCATTAGAGTTCTGACTTCAAAATATATGATGCACCAAATTGCAGTAGACCTCAAATGTATCAATCATCTAAAAAGTTTTTAAACAATTTAATGTCTATTAAAGGTATTATTTAACAGGAAACAAAAAGGAATAGACAAGCATGCCAACCCACTAGGAGCCAACCAAATAAGCAGTTAAATTATATTACCATAGAGCTGTGGCTTTTAAATTATAAAACTTATTACAGTTTCCTTTAAGTAATTATTAGTGTATATGCTTGGCTTCTTCACAAAGCCAAATACCAAACGTAGTGCTTCGCCTCCGGAGTAGAGTAATACTTTGCACTTCGCTGTGATCCTCCCATTGTCTGAAATGCCGAGTTAAAATGGAATTTGGGCAACTCTATTTATTCACCAGGAACTTTAATTTCAAGTAGCAATATCTGAGTGGAAAGCAAAGCTAAAGGATCTGAGTGAAGAAGATTAAAAGTTACGGCATCAGACGTGATCACTCCAGCTCTGAGTTTGGCTGTTTTACATACACAAATTACTGTTTTGCTGGCGAGTCGTAGCTTCTTCCTTTGTAACTTCTCCGGATTGGGAAGACTAAACATGGAATGTACCAATCATGCCTTAAACGTTTTAAGGAACAGAAACCATCATTATTGCTGCTGTTTGAGGGAAGGGGGCATGCACTTGAGAAGCAGACGCTGCAGGCTGTAAGGCAGCTGGCAAATGTCCACTTGCATGTTTTCTTTGGCCTACCTCAAACAAGAAGAAATTTCAAAGAAAAACAGAGTTGGCTTTTTTTTTTTAAATAATTAGAAACTGCCACTCTATTGGACCTATACCCTCCAAGGCAGACTTAGAAAGTTTGATTTTAAACAGTCTTTATGTTTTCTGATTTGCCACAACCCCCAGTGGTTTCCATCAGCTTACACCCAGCCCACTTGCTCATTCTGGTCCCAGTAGGAACTGGAGCTTGTGACTGTTGGCGCTCCCAAGGGAGTCTAAGACTCAAAGATATGAAATCTAAACCTTGGGTTGGAGTCGTGGGAGATGCAGTGCAGGATGCTAGGAGACAGCTGGAGTTGGGTGACAAGGGACATGAGATGTTGTCCTGGGTCCACATTAACACCTGTGTGAACCCTGGACTCCAAGGGGGTCTGTTTCCTCATCTGTGAAATATAGGTTCTGGGTAGGTCAAGTTTCAGAGCACAAGGCAAGCCAGTTTCCCATCTGGGTTTTAGTTTCTCAGTTTCTCATGTTTTCTTAAAAAAAAAAAAAAAAAAAAAAAAAAAAAAAAAAAAAGCCAAATTAGTGAGTCCCTGAAGCCTGGCTGATGCAAAAAGGCTTGCCTTTGCACAGCCCTGTCAAAAAAACAAAAACAAAAACAAAAACAAAACCAAAAAACAAAAACAAAAATGAAAAAACAAAATAAATAAAACAAAAGAAAAAAACATTGCACACAAATCTGACGGAATACATTTGGAAGCTAAAATGCCCAAAGGAAGTTTAACAAACAAAAGAGCAGCAATTCTGAGAGGGGCCTCCCCTGTGTTGCTGGGTTTATCCATTAGTTCTAACTGACAAAAGAGACATAATTGTTTCCCCCATGTTTATTTTCTCCTTCCTCCCCAAATGCCTGTGTAAGCTCAAGGAGTGAATGCAAATTAGATCGGCTTTAAATTCTTGAGCAAATTTTCAACTTTAGCCTGTTTTTAAAGAACTTCTTTGTGGAGCTCAAAACTGTGAGAAATATTTTACTTATGTGCTCAGTCATTACTATTTTTGCATTCTCCTTATCTGTTCAATCAAATGTGGTCTTTTTAAAATTTTCAAAGTATAAAATAATAAGAAACACATGTAGTTCAAAATATGTCACTAAACATTTCAACCATGATATATTTCTTTATAAAAAATAATCTATATCCAATTTTTATATCTAAGGTGCTGAAACTATTTCTAAGTCATACACAGAGACAGCCTTCGTTTCTCGTGCTTTAATGATGGAATGGTGATGGTGTCCTCAGCTGGTGTAGCATCTATGAGGCCACCCTTGTGCACACCCTCTATGGTGATTCAAAAGTCGCAATGAAATACTTACACGTCACGCTATAACAATAATTAGTTCTGTTATCCAAGATACTTGTTTTAACATCTTACCTTTTGGTCTAAAAGCATCATTATTTGGCTCATCAGTTAATTAAGATATGCTCTTAAAGTAAAAATTAATTAAGAGATGTAAATCAACATCCAGAAAATTAATGCCAAGGGTTTCTCATTTGGTGTGGTTGTTGAGGAGAGTGACTACTTTCTTCAGTGACAGCAGTCATCTGTTAGCATTTCGACAGACACACACACATACACAGAGACATTCACACTCAGGTACTAGCACACATGTGTGCATTATGTGTGATATCAGAGCTAACAAGAATGGTAAAAAAGAGATCAAAATATAGTCCAAGTTTGTATGTCTGTTTAAAAAGTTTTGATTAATATACTTTTCAAGAAGAATCTGTAATTGAGGACGACCATTTTATTTTCTGCACTAAGTATAAAACTCAAATCTGCTGGATGCAAGGCCCAAGGTACACAGCTTAAGGGTGCTGTTTATTGGTAAAGGTTAGAAGGCAGCAGTTTTAGTGAAACATTTTTTCTCTTTCTAAAAGGTAGCAATGTTTCAAAGACATGAATGTAGTGAATGGAATTCTAAAAACACCAGGAATGCAACTTAATATCTCCTCTGTGATTAAGAAGTTATTACTTGATTTTTGCAATGTTCTGTAGGATGACATCCTTTGAAAAGGTGTAATTATCGGTAACTTTTCTTTGTGTGCAAAAAAAAAATGACTAAATGTAAGCAATAAACTATGAGTTCTTTATATCTCGCTCATAATACATCTTGTCCTTTATGGACCTCATTGATGCTATACTGACATGAAGTTTTACCAGTAAGAATGGAATTGATAGGGGAAAGACTTTCAGGGGCCTGCCCATCAGATGTATAAATATGCATACAAACTTTTTTCAGGCTCTCTAGTAAGTTTGAGTTTTTCAAGCCATAGTGTTTTGAAAAGCAAGGAACCATCCAAAACAGGTTAAAACAATTGACATGTTAATAGCAACTGATTCTAGAATAAATTCAATATTTGCGATACCTATGCCTTTCTAATTAGTAAATCAATGTAAAATTAAAACAAGCATTTAAGTAATTATCACCAAACTATATCCCTATCATTTCATAATGAGCTAATTCAAGTGAAAAATTGAATATGGCTCCAAAACAGCCTTTTTTATTTTCTGAAGTTGAAACAGCATTTTCATGATGCTGCTTTTGCTGTATACTGCTTGAAACTTACTTGTGGACTGGAAATGGTCTAACTCTCTCATCAACATTACAAGCTAACAACAAAAGAAAAATTGTTTTCACTAATACTGTCATGAAAATGAATAGTCAACAGCTCAATTTTGGGTCTGTTAAAACATAACACTAAAAAGACAATAATTTGAATGAACCAAGATATCTTTACTAGTAACACAATCCTAGCTTTTAGTAAAACTATTATCAAGTGATGATACTAATACATCAATCCCATCATCCTTTGAATGAGAATGGCCCTGTAGGTTCATACATTTGAATACCTGTTTCCCAGTTGATGGAATTGTTTTTGAAGGACCGGACATGTGGCTTTATTGGAGGAGATGCTTGACTGGCGGAGAGCTTTGAAGTTTCTAATTCCATAGTTGTGTGTGAAGGCATAAGCTTTTAGCTAGCTCCGCCCCCCCAGAACCTTGTTTATTAGCCAGCTGCTGTATGATCCCCACTATGATTTTGGACTCACCCTCAGAGCTGTGAGATCTAAATGAACTCATTGTTATATAAGTTACTTTGAGCCTGGTGCTTTTTTTACAGCAGCAGAAAAGTCACTAAGGCATCTGGGGAAGATGGATTAGAAGGTAAGGTCACTTCATGTGTTACTAAAGAGCCAGGTTCAGTTTCTAGCTCCCATATAGAAGTGGGTTCCATGGGCTCCAGTACAGTATTCTGGACTACATAAGCTACTGAATACACATGGTACACACATACTCATGCAGGTTAACACATATACACACAAACAAAAATTTAAATAAACTCAGTTCATATAATCCTATCATCTTTATCTTTGTTTTGCACGAGCTTGCCTGCCACCTTTAAACACAAAGATATACAACTACAATATTTCTAGTCAATATAACCAAATGGAATCAGTAAAGAAAGAGTTCTTATTATTGTGTGGTAAGCTTAATTTTTTTTTGAAATACTAGAGTAGTCCTCAGTCTGTTTTTTCTTCATAGATTTTAAGTTGCTAATAAGAAGGAATACAACTACCAACATATGCGTTTGTACAGATGCATGTAACAGAAATTCAGGATTAATTCTATAATTGCTATTTTCATACACTTTATAAAAATCCTTATTTATTAAGGTTATATTTTTACTTTTTAAACTTTATGCATATAGTTGTGTCTGGGTGTGGGTTTGTGCACAGGAATGCAGTGGTGTGAAGGTCAGAAGACACCACACATGGGTGCTAGAACCAAACTCAGTTCCTATGTAAGTGCACTTAATCTTTAAATTGTATATTTTATAATTAGTGTGCTAGTTGAGAAAAATTGATTATAAAAGTTATGAAGATTTCCTTTGACAAAGTATGAGGTGGGAGTACATGTTATTTTTGTGTCTGTGTATATGTGCAAGTCTGAATTCCTGGCTGAATGATTCCTGAGGCAAAAATCATTTTGGAACAGTAAAACAGAGAAGACATGGTAAAGAGGCTTAGTGGACTTGACCAGGAGTACAAAGCAGTGGCTGATGAATGGAAGCAAAGAGATCAAGAGAGATGGATTAGGGTTGAGTCTCCTCTTTAAAATGCATTTGCTTCTAACTAAGAGAAGAAGTTTAGAAGTTTCTAAAGTTTCCATAACATAGAGCCTCAAGCTAGGCACCAAGCTCTCAGCATGAAGAGGTTGGGGGGATATTCCAGAGTCAAATCTCAACAGTGATTTCATTTTTCCTCTAACATATCAACTTCCAGGAACAGAGGGCTAGGGGGATGACTCATAGTTTAAAAGCATTTGATTCTTCTATGGAGGATGTAGGTTCTGTTCCTAGCACCTATACAAGGCAGTTCCCAACCACTATATTTCTCAGGAGTCCAGCGCTCTCTTCTGGGCTCCATGGGTACCTGCACTCACAGTTGACATGCACATGAGTAGGTACCCTTATATAAATAAGGTATAGCAAGAAAATAAAATGAAGTTTTCTTATATTTACTTTTAATTCAACCAATTGAGACAGCTTTAACATGAAGCTATGTCACAGCAGGCTGATGCTGTCTCCAGAACTCGCTTTATACACTTCACCCACATTTTCTCCACATTTTTTGCTTTTAACACTCACTTGTCTAAAACTGGAAAATACCAGAGTCTTGGAATCCTTCACTGGCATCCTAGCCACTGTTTACTCTAGTAATACTAGAAAAAGAAAGTTAAAAGGTGCCCACCAAAGGATAGGTCTACGAGAAGGAAATCATAACAAAAATTCTGCATGGTCACATTAAAACCAAGCATCAATTAACTATCTGGCTATGTCCTAAAACTTATTTATGAAACATTGAACACAAATAGTCTAATGTTTCAAATTCAAAATGAAGTTTCAGTGTTGTTTATATAAATCCCTCTTGTCTTTTCAATTTTGTGTTCCATGAAGAAATACTGAAATCTGCAAAAATGACTTCGCCGTAGTTCTACAGGTGGCTTATGTTTAACTCATCAATTTTCCCACCCATGGAGATTCATACACTAGACTCCTTCCCCTCATGGATCTTTTAAAGGGATGGAGAAATATCCCTTTAAATATCCCTGCATAGTCATCCTCTCCAGGGTTTACATCATTTTATAAACATGTGAGTACCAAGGGGACCATCACTCAAATTCCAAACACATAATTAACAAATGTAAAACTGTATTTAGAAGGAGACAACCAACCTGAACCACTTGACAAACTCAAACTCTGTTGCAGAGAATGTGGTCACGTCTGGGCTAAGTGGCTTAGCTGTAGAGTGTGTAATAAAACAGCTAAATTTGGATTGGAGGCTCATTCTGCACTCCAAAATGGAATGTTGTCCCCAGGAGAGTAAGTCAGAAAGCGACTGTAGAAATCAGAGAGCAAATCTCTGTAACTCCTCACTTAAACATAAATAACGAACCATAAAAAAGAGAAGCCTAAATCTGTGTGTGTGTGTGTGTGTGTGTGTGTGTGTGTGTGTGTAAAACTTGAAAGTAGAAGAAAATGAAATGAGGCACATGAACAACACTGTGACCTCTAACAGGACCTTTACAAGAGACTCTACATGTTGAGTGAGAACAGTGTTACTCTCAGCTTTTACCTCAGTAGAACATTCCAGTAAAAAGACCAAGCTAATCTCTGATTCCAAACTAACTTTTATTATTGCCACACCAACCTACCATTTTATGACCTTACAGACCTTTCTGGAATTTCTAGTCTCCCTAACAAATTTTGAGGTTTCTTAAAGACAAGCAATGCATGTTTAGCAAAAGTCACCCAGTTGGTGAAGAGGGTGTGTGGAATATAAGGACCCGAGATCATCCACTGGAGCCATATAATGAACAGGTGTGCTGGGAAATGCTTGCACATTTCTTGCTCTAGGCAGCAGACAGGTAGATCCCTAGGACTCAGTAACCACCCAGCCTAGCTATCTGGCTTTTCCTAAGACATTGAAGATACTCTATCTCAAAAATAAAACATGGTGACAATTCTCCTGAGTTTTTCCTCTAATCTCCATATGCACATATACACATATATACATGCATACATACATACATACATACATACATACATACATACATACACACACACACACACAAACACACAAACACACAAACACACACATACACAGACATGTGCTTTGTTCTATCTCATTTATCTCTATGGAACAAAACAACAATGCTTCCTGAATTAAATTAATCTCAGCTATACTAGACATTTTCTTTCTTTCTTCCATAAGTAAATATAAACTGAATCATCAGAGTCTGAAAGACATATAACATGTTAAATACCTGAACAAAGTGTGACTTCCATGGCTAAAATCCCAGGCACCACTTATTCTCTAGAGAAGTTTGAATTTCAGAGGTCAAGTTCTCAAGCAGCTACTGAGATACATAGTGAAGTCTAGATTAACCACTTACTGCTGATGTCAGGCATAATGTAACATAATCTAAAGTAAAAGAAAGTCAAGTAGTGAAAATATACAGATGAGTTAGACATCATGAAGTCGTTATTTTCTCTCATTTTGTATCATTCTACCCTCTTTCAGATAATTCTTGAATGTCTCCCATATTTGGTATTTGTTTTGAACAAAAATGAGATGTTCAGAAACTAAGATCCATACTTTTTAGGTAGTGTTATCCTAAGCATAACTTTTGTCAGCTGTGATAAGTTTATTTTAACTTAGCTACAGAGATTTTTACCCTTCACATTTTTTAGATCTGGTCTGTTCTGGCAAACTTCCAGAATAAACTTTACATCTTCCTTTTAAGTAGGGCAAGATCTTGACATAAAACTACTATAAGAGCTGAAGGTATGCCTGGCCAATGCAATGAAGGACTGGCTTCCCCAGTTGTTTCTGTAGTGATAAATATAAACTCCATATCAGGTAGCAAGACAAATTTCCCCTAAGTATCTGTTGCATACATCTGAGAACCAGCTTAAGCAGGCTTATCATGACCATGCTTTTCTCTACCATGTCTTCTCCTTTCCCCCTGAGATTCCCATGACACAAAACCAACCAAAGTATACCCATATTTTGAAGGGGGAGGAGACAGACGGAAGAGGGAAGAGATGGGAGAAGAGAAGAGAGAGAAGGAGAGGAGTGAGGGAGAGAGGAAGAAAAACAATACTCTGTACAAAAGTTTACTTTATAGTGGCACAATATAAAAAACTTCAGAGAGAAAATTATAGCACAGCAGATACCCTAACAAGACACAAACATTCAAACAATAGTACAAAACAGCACTGAGGCCATTACCATAGATTCTACTTTTGAAACAGTGAAATATATTTCCATATCACAATAACCCCACTAAGTGAAATTCTTTAAAGAGAGTTATTACCAAAACATTTTTTTTTCTGTAAGTTAATCACATCATTTACTACATATACTTTACCAAATGACTTATTACTCATTTAAGCACCTCAGAATGTAATGGTTTCTTTCTTTTGGAAAAAGTTAAAATTAAAATATGTTACCACAGAAAGGTGCAGCAACTGACAAGAAGTGTAGGCTGTCCATGGTCATGAAACCAAGAGTTGCTGTCTTTGAAGTCATGAAAATTACTCTGTAAAAGGAAACTAATTTCCATTCAATTTTTTCAAATGGCCCTTAAGAGCACAAAGATCAAAACATTTTTATATCACAAGTAAACATTTTAAGAACCATAGAAAAGTTTGATGTTAAATCCCTCCTTCTCTAAAACCAATATTCATTGTTTCAGAACATTAGGTGTTCAGGGGAAGAGGTTAATTTCCACTAAAGAGTTTACTATGTTTTTCTTTGTCTACAAAGAAGTATTCTCTTAGTACTGCTCTCAAGTCATTTTTTTTAACTTTAAATGCCTTTGAGTCTAAATTGACTGTCTTTGCTGAAGTAGTGTTTGCCTCTTTGACCATCTCTTTGGCATTCCATTATGGGCACCTGCTGTTGATAATTACAGGTCTGTCTCCATACCACTTCCTCTGTTCTATGCCAAGGCAAGCTTCAGACTGCCTGATTACAAACAGCACCAGTTAAATGTCCCACATACATTTCCTCGGTAATTATCCAGGGCAAGTTGGGGCTGTGTTTATTGTAGTCTTAGCTAATATTTTCTCTTTGCTAGACATATAGCATAATCCAGTACTTATAAGAACTTTTGAGTCAACAATGGTTTGTTTCACTATACCATTTTGTAGTCTAAAGACCAAAATATCCTGTTTAAAAATATCCATGATCACAGTAAACCTATCTTCAGACAAAAGCCAGCTACAGAAGAGTGACTATGCATGATGCAAATGTATTGATTTTTCATAATTGGGTCTCTAAAGGACTGCCACCCTTTATCTGACAAGTCCAGTTTTCTATCACACCAGAGAGAAAAATAAGAAATACATGCTAGGTCAGTAAATGATGCAAAAATAATTTGATATAAAACAAAATTTAACTAATTGGACACTCAGGTTTTATTATCAATATCAACAAGGGAACAGTTGGGAAAACTTTCAGGCAATCATTGGGACTTCTGGCTTACAGACTTCCACAGCTCCCAGTTCTCTGTTGCAGCAAACTGACTAGGACACTGAGAGTCCAGCTGTGCTCAAAGTACTTCTATGTAGTTGTTTGAGGCTTATGTGTTTCATATACCAGAGAATCAAAGTTCTTCTAAGACATGAACCATAAGACAAAAAAATCCAATGGGATTGGGTTTCTAAGGTGGGGAAAACTAACCATTTAGTTATTTTATTAGCTTTGTATAACTGTGGTAGAAGGTCTGAGATAGCTGACCTAAAGGAAGAAAAAAATATTTTCCCTTCTGCTTTCCAAGGCTTTAGTCTATGGTCAGTTGGCCATGTTGCTATTTTGGGGTCTTTGATAAGGCAGTGTGCGGTTGTTGGGAATATAGGGATGGGGCATAGCTGCTTGACCCATGATGACCAGAAAGAGGAGAAAGAGAAAAAAGAGAAAAGAGAATTTCCAGGACACATGACTGGTAAGCCAATACCCTTGCTTTCTCCATCTAGCTCCTCTCAAACCTTCTATCAGTTTCCAATGCTAATACTGTGTGGGGATCTGCCCTTGGCACATGGGCATTTGAAAGCCCCAGTAAAACTGCTGGTACCTCATGGATAGTAGATACTCAGTCTTCAGTCCATCTGGGTTTACATCAAGATATTCATACCCATCTCCTTTGATTCAGGAACTCTTAAATCAAGATACAAGGAAAGATGCCGATTCTACCACAGTGAACTGTCAGAAAAAGCCACATTCCTATTGATGAAAAACACTCAAACTCATGCAGTACATTCAAAAAGTGGAGGATATCACTTACTACCCTTGTGTCAGATCCTAATTTGTGTGCTCAGGACCAGAGGATGATTAGGCTCTGTGTTGACATGTAGCTGGGAACACAGAAAGAAAAGAGCAGCCCAGCTGGGTAGGAGAGGTCATGTTACAAAGGAGTGATCTGAAACTAAAATGAAGAGTGTCAGTGGGAGGAGCCAGAAAGAAAAGACAGAGCACAGAAATGAATGCCCAAGGAAGGAGTAAAAGAGGACGGGAGCTAAGCACGGGTCTAGCTAGAAAGGCTGGGGGAAGGGCTGTCATATTAGGGTTATACAGAGACTATAACAGCTGGTGCCCAATGTGGGGAGGCTATAACCACAAAAAAGTCTGTAAGAGTTCAGTAGGAAGTATAAACACAAATCCTGCCAGCCATGTGAAATTTCAAACCTCCATCTAGGAGAGAGTTTGAAGAGAAAGAGCTCCTCCGAGGGCGCTACATTGACATAATTTCCCTTCGTAGATCAGAGGGATATGTCAAAGAAACATGCTCTACTTCAGTGCAATAGATACATATGACCATATTTAGGTAGCATGTGTCTTTCCAAACACAACACCGTTAAACGCTTGAATATATTTAATTTTTTCTAGCATATAATTATATAGGAATATAAGAAATAATTTCTGCTTTCACTAACTTGGATTTTTGCATGGCTTCTCTACACTATTGACAAAATAATGGTAAATAAAATATTTTGTGGGAAAATAGGTAATGTTTACACTGATTTAAAAAATTAAATGAAAGCCGTTGGCAATTGTATGTCTCTAAGATAGCTTAGTGTTTCAAATAACAACATTGAGAAGCTTGATTTTACTTTAGCAAAACAACACAGATATATACAAGAAGGAACCAAAAGTATAGACTCAGTACTCAGTCACTGTGTGTTTTACTCCTGGAAATCTTCCAAAGATTTACTACAAAGTAATTGTTATATGTAGTGATGAGGCTCAAAGAAACCGTCCAATCAATCATCAACAATGTTCCAGATTATGTCTGTTGGCTTCTTTTAACAGAGTAAGATCCATGAAGATAAGAAGTTTTATAATTATGTAGAGACGACATTTCACTGCCCATTATGGAGTTCCTATTAACTTTTTCTGTTAAGTGAGGGTTTCTTAGAATGGTACTTAGGGAACAGGGTTAGCATAGGTGAGGGTTTAAGATAAATGTCACTAAACCTTGCATTTGTATAGAGCAAACTACAAATAGACTCATGCCTCCTAAGGCTCTGTGTTTCCCTAGTCACTGAGTCCATCCAGTCCACTGTGGTTGCTGAAGGGACCAGAACTACAGTAACTTGGGAGGGTCTCTTTGGCTGTGCATTTCCTATCCAGTGTACATATTATGAAAAATATGGCTTTCATGTTTTTTTCTTGTTTAAACATTATAATAAAGCATTTCAAAGGGTGTAAAACAAAAGAACAGAAAGATTAACAATGTCACAGCAAATCATAAAATACAATGCTGGATATTCTTTGTAGCCCCAAAGCTCCACCTTTGCCTGTAGTCTTCTTAAATACAGTCATTATTAACCAACTGTAACTTATCCTTTTATAACTATATACTGGAAAAGTTTTTTTTTCAAATAGGACTATACTCAGCATAAATGTTCTTTTTTCTCTTATAGAACACAAGTTGCACATGGATGTCAGTGAGAACCTGGCAAGCTCCACTGGCCTCTCCTGGAATCCATTTAAAATATTTAATTAAATGAAGTAGAGGCCAGTTCCAATGTATGCACAGATGATTTTTTCCCCCACTGTATATGAACATACATTGAACAGTTTGGACATCTAATTAATTTCTTTTTTCTATTTGGCTTTTATCCTCATATGTACTCTGAACGTATGAGGGACACTGGCCTTGCTTGGAAATTTTGGTTTAATTAATTGTTGCTTTTATACTAGGATCAGGAAGTGCTTTGTAATGTTAAAACTTTTGACATAATGAAGAAGGTTAATTGTTTCAATTCCTTTAGAAAGAGTTTAAATATTAGCCAAAACGTAGAGTTCGTAATTAATTTTTCTTAACTTTAACCTCCATTTTTACAAACACAGCAATGTACATTTTAAAAAGAATAAATGAGTATTTTTCACTTAAAGTTATCAACTACACAGATTCAGAACTTGACACTTAAAAAAATTATCACTAGGGCTGGAGAGATGTCAGAATGTGTGAATACTTCTTGTTCTTGCAGAGGACTGGGGGGTGATTCTGAGCCCCCACAGGGCTCCAACTCTGAGCCACCAGTATCAGAGCATCATGGGCCCTCTTCTGGCCTCCAGAGGCATGTGCACATATACACAGCAAACACATTCATGAACCAAAAATAAATTTGCTCTTAAACTCACACTGAAGCAAATTTGTTGCTTCCCAAAATACTTTAATTTAAGAGTTTCATAATTTGGTATAAAATGTGACTCTTAAAATGTGCCAATCTCTTATTAAAGAATGCACCATTGATAACACACCTTGGTTGATCTAAAAGCTGTTTTTCTACTTAGCTTTAATCCTAACTGAACACAGTCCTCTCATTCTTGTCATAGAATTTTAGCAATGCCAAGTGAAACCTGTTACACAGTGTAGACATTTATGATAAGAATAAAATGGCATCAGCAATAACAAAGGCTAAAGTGTACTAAGTGCTTCTCTAGTGCCAAGAGCTGTCCCCAGTCTTTGCTTTTCTCAACCATTCCTCCTTACAGATTTATGACATCAGTACGATAATTATATTCATCTTATACTCCCAGTGTGAAGGGAAATGAAGATTTTATACTTGTATGTAACTGGCAGACACAAAGCTCAACACACTTTGTTAATCTTTGCCTAGGAACTCACAGAAAGACTGGTAGTATGTGCACTACCTGTTGCCACAGGAAACCCATTGGTCATAGACATGGATGAGTTTTGAATTTTGATTTGTTTTTGTTTTTGATTTGATTTCTTCAATTAGAAAATTGTCAGATCCAATCTCATACAGATGCGGACACACATTCACAGGTGTACACAGCCAGGGAAACAGGATGTTCCTAATTTCCTGGCAGTCAAAGAAAAAAAGTTAGAGACTAGAGAGAGAAAAGGAGAGAGAGGGAAATTGAGAAAAAGAGAGAGATCACACTTATGTGAATTCAGTCATAAATCTCAGTATAGACACTATTTTAAGTAATGATAGATGCAAGCATAAACAAATACAATTCAAGACAGAATATACTTACTTCATCTTTTTCTTTTTAAATGCACTTCATACCAAGAAAGGTGCATCCTTTAAAAATTGTCCAAGAAAGTGACAGTCTCTTACATAGCAGGGGATTATTTTCCTAAAAACTGTTCTAAATGAATGTAATAACTCTCCTATTTCAATCAATCTAGGATCCTCTTATTATATTTTCAATATAATTCACTTTTATTACACAAGTTTGTAGATGGGTACACATTTATTATGCAGCTAAATAAATGACATTCTTTCTTCAATTCACAATAGAATTAAAGTTCATACAATACAAAAGGAAAAGCCCATCGATGGAAATAACCATTAAAAATGTTTTGGTCTTAAAAATAGATTGAAATTTAAAATCAAAGTCCACTGGGTTGGCTGGTGGAATACTCCCATCTGTTATTAATGTCTGAATTATACACTAAAAGACAAGAGAATTCACTAAGGCCCTCATATAATATGTCAGTAAATAAGATTTTGGTTAGTAATTTCATTACATAAACTTTGACCATGTAAGCTCATGATTCATTCCAAATGAACATTTGCAGTGGCCTGAAATGAATTAAAACAGTTAACGGCAGTAAAGAGGACTTCTTCATTTTATTAACAAATGCTTGTGTAAGAATTTATTCACACAACAGGAAAAATCTCTGCTATGGCTAAGAGTAAGCCTCTTTGTTCTTGTTATTATTCTTTGTAAGAACTATAGGGATATATAAGGATTTACTTACATGTGAAAAAGTACTTAATTTCAAAGTACAAATAAGTAAAAACTGTGACGTTTATGGTCAGAGAACAGAACTCAGAACCTTGAAGTCAAGAAAATCTGGTGAGAATCCAAGTGAGGATTAGGGAGGTGCTCACAGAGCTCGTGCATGTGTGATTGGGGTCGTGTGCTGCCTTGGACTCCATCCCCCTGACTTCTGTTGGGTTCTGCTAATGGCCTGATAATAGGGAAGGGGGGAGGTGGGCGTAGAGGTCTCCTAGTACTTTAGAGTGGAGTGAACATGACAGCTGCTGATTAATTACTGCCCAGTCCGCAACTCACACATCAGATGACTGAGCAGCCCCGTTCAGCACCACAATGGTTTCACAGTTACAGAACATTGGCTCTGAGGATACTTTCAGATGGTGACAAGAGATGCGCACATCCCATAATAACTGACAGTATCCATTATTGTCTTCCAGAGGACTAAAATATCTGTTAGATATTTCTCTAAAGGTAAAAAATATATTTGAGAATTTGGTGTTGCTGTTGGGGGGAGGGGGGTTTCTGTGTGATATGAGCATTCCAACCTTCGGTTTCATGTCTGATAGTACAGACATATCCCATAGCTTTGAAAATATTACCCGGAGATGTTTTATCCACATTAGCAAGTGTTACATTAGATCTGTGGTCTCCTTGCTCCCTTCCCAACATTCATTCTCCTCTCCACTTATACACTATTGCTGGGCTTCCTGTAGTTTCAAAGCACATAGAAAAATAAACATTGTAGCTAATAGCAGAAAAAAAAAATTCCTCCACTTTGAATGAACTTCTCAGGACACTGTATGTGAACCCAGGCTCCTATGGAAACAACTGCTTTAGGATGTCAGCTTAAACTCCTCCAGATGATTTCCTTCAAAGCCTCCCTTTTAAGGCCATCACCGACACATATTATCTTGTTATATAGACTGCTACTTTTGTTTCATCACAAACCTTTGCCTGTGTAGTAGCAGCCTGCTACTACTATCAGATGGCATTTGTTTTACTTAATGTACATAGTTTTAGAAAAAAAATATAGAACTGCTTTTACTGCATTCTATGAAAACACGCCAGCATACATTTAGCCGACACGGCATCAGCTGGTATTTAAACTGGGCTTAGCTAATGGACTTTTAATGTCAGCGGGGTTATGTGCAGTTACTGGCTATTAGCAGAAATGGTTCCTTTCTATAAAAATCACTTTTCCTCAAGTGTGTTGTTTGAACATTCCTTTCCCTAATTTAGTGACTGTCATTGAATGCTAAATAAACCAAAGGACTCTGGAGTCTGCTGTTATCTTTAAGATCTTCTCTTTAACTTTGCAATTCAGCATTAAACAGGCAACCTTTCCCATTAACTTTTAGACTTATAATCACAAAACTTTGTGAGGAATTATATTTACCTTGTCATTTTTCACAGCATACTATATATTTTGCTATGAAAGCCCCTTGTCAACAATGGAGGATGAATTCATGATGACATGTCTAACATAGTTACCAGAACCCTAGAATTGAGTACTTTAAAAATATCACTTCAAAAATGTCAAAAATTTGAAAATGTATATATGCTAGTAGTCCCAACTGGGTGACATTTGGATGTGTTTATAAATATTTATTAGTATATTTAACATAAGCAAGAAGCATATTATTGTCATATCCTGAATGAAAATCTGGACATCCTTCCATTATAACAATGTTTCTCCCTTCACAGTTAACTTGCTTTGTCCATTTAAGTAAAAGTTTCTTTGAATAGTGTGACAAAACTAGAAATAAAGCCATCTGTAGGAAACCAAGAATATCAACCACAACTAATCACGATCCACTTCTCATCAGCGAAACAAACCATCCCTGCATTATTCTGGGAAGGAAAAAAGAGTCCAACTGGCCTATGTATAAAGTCACTTCATGTATGGCACTTCCAGAACAGTGATGCCTCTCTTAGAGAAGTTAAAAGGATTCAGGAACTTGTGTAAAATATGTTCTCCCTTCATGCTTGGAAGTGGATATTCTACTGAGGATAGACACTCAACTGTAGTCAGTAAGAGTCTATCATAAGACTATGGACAAAACAAAACCAACCAACCAACCAACAGCAAGAAAACACAGAAGGTCTGCATATGTTGGCCATAGGCCATAGAAAGCAGACATCACTTGGGAATAGGATACAACCTGTTTCTATCAGATGAGACAGCCTCTGCATCACACAGTGAATTGACTTGTCAATTTGCCAAGACAACTTTCTGAAAAATAGGATGTAATAATTTTTATTAAGAAACCTGTGATTAAATCAGAACTGCCAGTTTATAATGAGCTTTATAAGTAAAAATAAAACAATTATTTTTACAGGTTTCATTTTTTTAAGCATAAGTGGCAAATCCGTTTGAAAATAAATGTCCCTTTCTAAAACATCAAAACATGCTGCATGTGCACATTACAATCATATTGTCAGACACAGATATTCAAAGGAAATTATCAGACTCTGTTTTCTTTTCATAAATATTTACTGTTTTAAAACTTTGGGCAAAAATGTTCTAGAAAAATTACTTATTTAATTCAATTAAAAATAACATGCAAGTCTTTCATTTGATTTATAATAAATTCAATGAAATATTCTCCTCCTCTTTGCAACTGAGGAGGTACTGAAGCAGCTTAAACTTTTCCCAGCCATCTTTCTACGTTTCCTAATGATGTTATTGCAAGTAAATGGCAACTATTTAACCATGGTCCTTTTCATTATTTATAGATAGATATACGTATGTGTAGTAGTGTTATAAAAATAAACATTTAGTTCAGCCAGTATACCTGCAGAGGCAGACAGTGATGACATTCTCTCAATACACTATAATTCTATTAAGTCAGCTCCACTTAAGCAAATTATTTTCTCAGGACAATTGTCCCAAAGAATTCCCATATAATTTGAACATAATGCTATCAGATTTCTTCCAAGCAGGTGAGCCTTTGGAAACAACAGGGTATTGTTGTCAAGGGTAATGTTCAACCATATTGAGCAACACATTTCTTAAAGATCACTGGTGGGTCTCTCCAGATCACTCATCATGCTCCTGTTTGGGGAACATTTCCTCCCCAAATAAGTACGTAAGAAAATGTAACCTCTTAAAAAGCACAACCTTTGAAAATACTCTGGAAATCCTTTCCCAATGTCAGCTGGAGTAAGAAACTAAGACATGATTTTAAAAAAGTTTTATATCATATACTTCTTCAATATTATGATGAGAAATCAATCTTTGGTCTCTATTACAGATATAACTTATAATGAATCATAAACAACAATAACAAAAACCTTCCATTTCTTTTCCACTTCTGAAAGCAGTCACAGAAATGTGTTTCTGATTTCTAGGGTAAAAATCCTGTAGGTAAGGGTTAAGTGTCAGGTTCTTTCATTCTTGTGTTGAATCCCTAAGAAAATTTTAAGTTACAGCCTCTCATCATCTTATAGAAATCCAGAATGAGGAATTAAGATTGCCAAGGAAAATGAGAGGTGATATAATTACTGTTTTATTTAGAATGATTTCAGCATTGCTACTTGCTAAACTTCAGTCCTTCCACTGGGTGGCCACAATGTGTACATTTTGCAGTCTCTACTCAAAGGGGATCCAACACACCACTTTTCTTTTAACAGAGTAAACATATATGGAACGTCCATAATCTTCAAAGTCTAGTTACCAGAATTTACTCTAGTAAATGTCAGTCTTTCCTGTTGTCAAGGTTTTATGTTTTTTTGTTTTGTTTTTGTTGGCTTAGTAATTTGGAATTTGTTTGGCTTAGATTAGAGATAGCTCAAATCCACAGAACAGTAACAGTCCTATGGTCACTGACTATCATTTTTAGCATCTGTCAAAGACATTGACCATCTGCTTACTTTACAAAGGAGTTCTTCAGAAGACTCTTGCAGTTCTTGTTATTCCAAAAAAGATAGTATAGTGATTTAGGATATTTAAGTACAAGTAACTAACTTGTAAATGTACGGAAAATAGAGTAGTCCAACACTCCTTCCTCTAATTTTAATCTTACACTTGAGTTTTCTTTGCCAATGATTAGAAACTTTAGAAATGTTTTTATATCACGCAGCCTAACATATTGCCCGAAACGTCTGTTGTCTGAGGGAATGCATCTTATAAATTAACTTTACATGAAAAATTTTCTTCACAAAGTATATGTTTCCAAACTTTTACACTATTCTTTTTATAATACTTTTGTAATTTATATACTCATCTTAGTTTTCATGAGCTGGAAGGAATAAAGTCTGCATTTATCTTCCTGGACATATTTGAGTTAATAAGGGGATTACAAATGCATTTTAATATGTAAGCACCAACCTATTTTTTTTTTTTTTTACTTAAAATCAACTTTCCTATACAAGGATTTTCTTTTCAATACAGAAAAAAAAATAGAACATAATGAGTTACAGTTAAGCTCAAGTCTTCCAGAATTAAGACGTTAACTAAGTATAAGAAATGTTAGCAATCATCATCAAACTTGTTCAATGTCACAAAGCAGTTTCTGTTTAGCATCTGTACCTAGACAAAAAGATAGTATGTGCTCATCTTACAAGGCTTCTTACTGCTCTCATAATTGTTGAGAATTGAAACAAGCCACAGGAGCCACATGACATAATGATTAATGAAGGTAAATCCTCCTATGCTCACAACATTTTAAAATAAATAAGGCTTGTAACTCTGGAGCTAAATTTGATTAATCAATATCATATATTAGTATGATCATGTTATCCCTAGTATTTGAAATAAGAACTCCAACAGGAATGTCAGTATGAGGAAAGTTCACCTTATCCCCTTTCCCTTCCATGAGAACATAAGACTCAGTGTGTTGTTTAATTAAAGGAGGTTATTCCCCAAACATTGGAGTTTTCAGATGTTACGCTTCACTTTGCAACACAAAGCACTTTTGAGTTACCGTCCTTTGCAGATAAAAGAAAAGGTGCTAATACTGATGTAAGGATGAATATCTGCATGTTAGGCACTTTCAAAGCTGTAGCTTACTTCCTAAATTATAACTTCACTTCAATTGATGTCATTGAACTTCAGCTCTATGTAGAGAAGAACAGAACTGTTTGGGTGCCTAAACTCTACTTCGTTCTTTTCCATCTTCCTAAACTTCCTTGTAGAATTCTGTGGGGGCAACAATGCTCAGAATGAGAGAAAGCCCACATTTCAAATGCAAGTCGAAACACATCAATGAATTTTCAAGTTATATCTTAGTATCTTCTAATATTTTCCTTATAAAGAGTATAATAATTTGCAACATACCTTAACGATTTTCAGCAGAAGGAGTTTTGACAGATCCTAACTAGCTGAGAGTAGAAGCACACTCAGATCTGTCCTTCTGATTCTGTGAGTTCACAGAAGTATTTGCTCAAAATAATTTTTATTAAAACTTGGGTAAATTTCAACACAAAATGTATTAGCAACAAGAAAAGTTTTAGACTACAATATTGTTTTAAGAATTACATATAAGAATACAGTAGTATTTTAAAATTAATCATGAAAAAGTACCTTCAGTCAAGTAACACAAAATTCTCACTGAGTTTCTATTAAAAAGTATCCTTGACTGATACTCTTTATATAAGGTCTCAGATTCTTATCCTTCACAGATAAGAGCAATAATAGTTACAAGTAAGTTCTGGAAATCTAAAAGTTCATAGTAGGTTCAAGCAGATGTTGATTAAGAGGGAGCCAGAGACAGTGATAAAATTGAGAGATAAAGAAGGAAAGAGGGGAAGGAAGAGAGAGAACAGATAAGTGACTTGGAGTGTAGGAAAAACTTAACTACCAATAATTTATATAAGAATATAAACAAAGAAAAATATCTTTGTTTTAACTATAAGTAAAAATAAACATTAAGGCCCCTTGAAGTCTTTAGTTTGCCTTAAAAGTTGGTCAGAAGGTAACGTGTAAAGAGAAATATCGATGACTGTTTATTTTATATATGTTCACTACAATCATGGGCAATTACATTTTAAAACTCAAAAAGAGTTTGCATAAATTTAAGGCCTGGTGCATTTGTCTCACTTTTTGCCAGTGTTTTACGAAGTTGGAAGCCAAGGAATAATACTATTTTCTGTGAGCTACCTATTACTCTAGTTGATTTAAGACACTAATTCAGCCTTAGTATGACCTGTGGCATATATTTTTCTCATCTTATGTGTGAGGAAATTGAGGTACAGAATAGTTAAATAACCTAGCACAGTCATGTAGCTAGGAGATGTCAGAAGAATTATGATGCATTAGGCTAACTAAAAGAACAGGCACATGGTGTTAGCAATTATTAGCTTGTACCTCCCCAAAGTCAGACAAAATAATCATTGACTCCAAGTAGTAGAGCAATAGAGTCATGGTATAGCACTTGTTATCACAACATGAACAGCTACATAGATTCATTCCCCGTTACCAAAGTAGGGGAGGCATTGGAATATAAATAATACTTTTGAATTCAAGTTTAACTTTAAGAAAAGCCCATCTCTATCATGGGCATGGTAGTGCACAGCTGTAATCCCAGTAACAGGATGGGGGTGGCGGCCAAGGTGAGTGGCTCATGAGTTCACAGCCAGCATGAGAGAGAGTGGGAAGAATGAATGAATGAATGAATGAATGAATGAATGAGAGTACGTGCCTGGACTAGTTCAACTTCCAAGGGTCCCTTTCCTTACTACTTCTAATAAATTAATCTTCTATGTATAAAATACCATTAATTATCTATGTATAAAATTTTTGAAACTGTCCCCACTACCACCATCACTCATGGGAAAAACCTGGCCTCCTTGACACAAGGAACCTATCTGTACACACTGTTATAGTCCAGAAAGTAATATGCTGGCAGGTCTATCCTGATGATAAAAGCATTTTATTCAAGTCTAACTCTCCAACAAGTAGCATACAGTCTGGGACTTGTTCACTATGGCACGCTGCTTCTAATATACACTCTATTCAAATAAGCTCAAACATGTAGCCTGCAGAAAATAGGAACAGATCTGTTTTAAAGTTGCACAGATGCAAAGGTCAAGTAAAAGCAATCTAGGCTGAAACTTCAAGGCTGGAGTCTAGGCTTAGCTTCTACCCACACCATCTTCCAGAAATGGCTACAGCCTCCAGTGCTAGTGTTTCTTCTTAGAGTGACTCCCTCTGCTGCTCCAGCAAAGCCACGACCTAAATCAGAAAAGTGCTATGTGCAGTTAAGGCCTAATGGAGCACACTCTCCCTTTTCATGCTAATAGGAGAATATAGCAACACATTAGGGACAGTTATACTTAAATCTCAACAATGATACTACATAAGGGGGTTAGCCTAGTACAGCTTGCAGGCCTCCCTCACCTCCTTAGGGGACTTGTTTCAGATATATTGGCATGGTGATGATGATCCCAGGGTACAAAGATAGATACTTTAAATGATCTTTTCCCTGCTTAACTCTAATGTTTATTATAATGGAATGGTTTCTTTGTTTTACTGACAGAATCTGGCTTTGTTATACAGGCTGGCTTTGAACTTACATTCCTCATGTCTCAGCCTCCTTAAGTGGGAGCCTTAGAGGTGTAAACCACCACACTCTGCCATGATCCCACATTTATTTTTAGCCAGGTGGTTGAAGAGTTTGTTCTCTGAAGACTTTTAATTGTTCTCTGAGTTCGAACACACAGAATTACTTGTCTAACAAAGGCCACCTTGTCTAGTTTTCTTTATTATGACTCCTCATAGTGAACGCATAAATTTGCCCATCCAGATGAGCCATATATGAGAGAATAGTCATCAAACTTGGTTATCATCAAAACCAACTGTCAATTTGGAAAACACCAACATGCATAAAGTCATGAAAGTACTTTCTTCCTTAGTGGAAAGAAATGTGTTACTTGTCTTAAAAACACTAAATTTATGCAATAAGAGAATTATCTCTGAATAGACTTTTTAAAATTTCTGGTCTGAATTTGGAGGTGTTAGCACACATAATACTAGTGGTGACAGATAAGAGGCACATTATGCTGTGCAAAGGTAGGAGGCAAAAATTCATACACACACACACACACACACACACACACACACACACACACACATACACCCCTTGCCTTTCCTAGTAAAAATCTTTCATTCTTGGATGTCAGGAGCCCTGAAAATTTCCTGGAGTGATAGTTTCCCAGCAAGCCTCAATGAAACAATTAGAGCATGGGCAGAGAGGGGAAAGTTGTTGCCTACAGCTCAGAGAATTTCCCAAGGACCTGTTTAACATGACTGCTGTCTGTCTTTAATCCACAGTTGCAAAACTCCCTCACTCATAAATAATACTCACTCTGTTCTTCTACAACTGTGTTGTGGTTGGTTTTTCTCCTCCCTTGGGCTGACTTCAACTAGAGATCTATTTTCAAAAGCTTCTCATTTTCACAGCACTGCTTCAGCAGATTATAAACCTTCTTCACATTGTAAAGTACTTAATGAATGTCTCGGTTCTAATTGCATATGTACTTCCATTCATAAAAAAAATAGTCCACTGGGGTCATTAATGTATCAGAACAAGCAAATGGTACCTTTAGGGTATGTGTGGGAGCTCTAGTGTAAATTGGAGAGAAAGGAGATACTGAAGAAAATGGGAGCCTGCTTACCAGACCATCCTACAGAGACTGGAATAAAGTGTTAACAGCAGGTCAGTAGTAAACAGGCCTGGCTAATGAGTAGCAGCCACAGGGACAGTAGCTGATAGCAGATTTCTGTGCCTTACACTTCCTTTGATGTCTCACAGATAACACAGGAAGAGCTGGTGCTCTGGAACATGGAGGGTAACAAAGATAAAAGTAAGAGTCCATGCATCTCAGACCATGTGATTTGAAGAGAAGAAAAAAAAATGTTATTCTCCCTGAAAGAGAGTGAATGGAGAAAATCCACACCAAAACCTCATACACCCAGCCAGACCTGCTTTTCTTTCTCTGTCTCAGAGCAGAATTAATCCTCAACCTTTGACTTGTCTGGTGTAGACCCAGAAAACGTGCAGGAGGCAAAGCTTGTCCCCAGCTCCATCCCTCTCTCAATAGTCTCTGCTCCTCTCTTTCAATATTAATCCACTTACAGTCCCCTGTTTGATTATCTCCATCGATCCTTCTCCTACCCAGTCTTTTTAATTTGGCTGGTGTAAGCTCTCCACGGGGATCCTGCCTCCTTTTGGCATCTTTGGAGACTTTTAACTTTCCTTCCCCCCACCCCAGAACCCTTCCCTTAGCCTGCCTTTCACCCCCCCAATGGCTTAGTCCTTTGTGCACTGAAAAATGACAAGGAATTCCAGCAGGACTAACACAGCTGATTCCAGAACCCTTAATCAGGCTGCCCAAGTAGGCTTCCTAGGATCCTCCTCTAAGCATCCCTGGCTAGTGTCCTGAGAACTTCTGACCTCTCTCAAGAACTGTGTAGGCTTTCTAGCACAGATTTCCTTGAACACAGTCAGATGTGCTCTGGACACGTGCATAAGAAAACCAGAGCTGACCCACAAGGATAGGAAGCATCTGTCCAGAAAGGAAGGCAAGATTTATGAGCGTGGCCACTTAGCAGTGTAGCAGGAACAATTTACTCCCTAAGTAGCTATCTCCGATTCACACTGCCTTGCTAATCACATACCTCTTCTTGAGGACTAAACTTGCCTGGCCTCTGGGCTGGCTCTCTTCTGCTTTCAGCACCCACCTCCCTGCATGAGTGCCTGTAGATTTTAGGAAATGCAGGCTATAATTGGGAGAAACCGGTCTGTGGGCATCATGGAAGGAGTCAGGGCTGCTGCTCCTCCTCCCAAACTCTCCAAATTCATAAGGAAATGGAACAAACCAGACGTGTGTGTGTGTGTGTGTGTGTGTGTGTGTGTGTGTGTGTGTGTGTAGGGAAGGGAATGGTCTTTGAGCTGGTTCTGAATTGTTGCCTCTCTCTCTCCAGGCAAAGCTGTGTTGCCTTCTGGCTAGTGACATTAAATAAATAAATAAATAAATAAATAAATAAATAAATCTCTCTTAAAAAACGGCAAAGAAGGATTTGGGTGGGAACTGGTTTGGATAAGTCTGGGAGCTGCATCGCTCCCTAAAACTCAGTGAACAAGAAAGAAGCTTCCAAGATGACCCTCAGTCTTGCTGTCTCCCCTCCGCCCTTACACATTCCCAACTCTGGACCACTGTCCACCTACCCTGACTTTGCTCAGAGTTCCACACACTTCGAGTCTTACATCCATTAAAATGCCAGTTATAAACTGGTTAGCAGCGTTCTTTCCCCCAGAGAGTTGCAGATTTGGGGTGAACAACTACAATCTCCCACTGGAGCATCGGGTTTGAAGTTTTTCAAGGGTCTCCTATCAGGAGGGGGGCACGAAGAGGTTGTGAGTGGAGAGGCACAACCCGGAGCCCGTCCTTTCTTGGCGAATTGAGGATCTCCATAGAGCCCCATCAGCAGTCTAGGGGCACAGGCGCCTATGGGTCTTTGGCAGTAATGGACATATTTCCTTAGCGGAGGTGGAAGAAAATCCTGCAAGCCCAGCCACCGCGCACAGCGGGGAGCCTCGACACACTACACATATTAGGGTGCACACCACAACACCACTATCAGTGCCTCTGGAAACCTCCGGGTGCACATTACTCAAAACCGTGCGCTTGTGGGTCTCAAAGTGCTAAAGACACTTCAGGATCCCACAGGCACCGAGGCAGCAGCTACACTTAACACACCCCGGGTCCATCCTTACCAGCTCCTTAGCTAAGACTGAAAAATCTGGTTTCTAACTAGTTGGGAAAGTGGGATTTAAAGTGGTTTCCATTGGGGGCAACCAGGCAGATGAGGAAGCAAGGAGCGCCGGGGACAAATAGAGGTAAAGGAGAGGAAAGACAGAAGCAAAGGGAGGTGACCGCCGCGCCCTGAAGACCCCCTTACCTTGAGCGGCCGAGCCGGTGCCGCTGGCGCTGAGCAGGGCCAGGGCAGGTAACACAAGCATCTGCAGCAAGTATCCTAGTCCCAGTCCGCAGCGGGCCGCTGTTGCCCTCAGACCTTTCCTCATCGTCGGCAGAGGTGTACCGGGAAAGGGGAAAGCCACCAGGAGACGCGCAAACAGCAGAAAGCCCCGCCGGGCAGGAGGCTGGATCTGGCCACCGCCAGGCAGTCCTGAGAAATAACAGCAGCCCGAGTGCCACACTCCACTTTCTCCAAGGGCAGGGGCCAAAGGGGGTGGAGAGGAGCCTCCGAGGAGGAGTTTGAAGGTCCCTCGTCCACTGCGCCTAGCCACTGACGTCTCCCGCCTGCTAATGCTCTGCCCCCACTCGGGAAGTGCAGGGAGGAGCAGCGCGGCCACCACGGCTGCTCCCGCAGCTCCGCCGCCGGCCGAACGGGCGCTGCTCTCGGGTCCCCGCGCCCGGGAGGATACACAGGCACCGGGGATGGGGTGGTGGCGAGAGTGGGAGGAGAGGCGAACCTGCGAGGTGCTCCTGGCTCCAATCCTTGTGCTTCAGTGCGGGAGAGACTCCGAGGCTGCCGCCCGCCCGCCCGCCGACGGTCCCAGTGACTGTCGCCTCCAGGAGTGGGGCGAGCGGGGGGTCCTGGGTGGCGCTCACAGAGGAGGCGTGGAGGGCGCGGCCCCACTCCGCGCGGGGGGAAGCGGCGGCGGGAGCGCGCTCGCCCGCCTTATGTAAGCGAGGATGGAGCGAGATCCACGCCTCGCGCGGAAGGTGGAGTCCACTGGGTTCACTTGCCCACTTGATCACTCGTTCCAGCGCTGACAAGGGACACCTGGGGGCAGAGGCAACCGTGGCCAGGGGCAGCACAGCCTCCCGCCTGGCGCCAGACTCCTGCTCCGCAAGCGCTGCGGGCGCGCCTCAGGCCACTTGGCCGTGTCCAGCGGAGCTCAGCCCACCGGCTGGCAGTGTCCCTGAGCCGGCCAAGCCTAAGCCAGATGCCCCAGGACTGCACTCGAGCTAGGATTTAGGGAGTTGCGCTTGATTGAGCCGGAGGCAGGCTGGAACTTGTTCACATAGATGGGAAAGAAGGCATTTGCAGTGGCTCAGCCCACTATCTTTGGGTTGTCAGCGCCAGTCAGGCTGTTTTATGCTCTGCGAGCCTGTGACCTATTTGTGGTGGAACA
This sequence comes from Grammomys surdaster, assembly GCF_004785775.1. Lineage (NCBI taxonomy): Eukaryota > Metazoa > Chordata > Mammalia > Rodentia > Muridae > Grammomys > Grammomys surdaster. Next base: position 1,044,301 of record NW_021621323.1, read on the forward strand.
AAAACTGGAAATCAATGGAAACTCCCTCGGTGCTGACTTTTTTTTTTTTTTTACTTGTTCATCTTGATGGCTGCTGAGATTGAACATTTAAAGAGTGCCGCAGCAATACCAAGAGAAACTTCCCCCCAAAAGACAGAACAAAATTTGCAGATACTCAACTTGATGTTGGCGCCTATAACTTAGTCTCTAAATTCCTAACAGCGAGGAGAGAGGACTAAATCTGCTTCGATTCAGAAAGACATTTTTTGGAAGTAGTTAGATCGTGAATTCGTGATAGAAGGACGAAGGAGGAGTGTAAGGTTGAGTGGATAAAATAAGGCCAGTCTAGACAAAAGGAAGGCGAATGTATGAACACACCAGCTAAGCTCCACGGGATAGCATTGTGTGAAAAATCCCTGATGCTGCTGAATTTAAAACTAATACTCTATCCTGTAAAAGTTCAGTTTAAAGTGCGAAAGGAGCCATGTGTAAAAGCACAGGACAGTTCAGAAAGGAGGGCGGATTATGATTTCAAGTCTAATTTGAACTGTGGTCAGAACTGTTGGGGTGAGCAGGCCAGGTAACTTTTGCATGTCTTGATTTTTTTTTCTCTCCAAAATACTCTAATCTACATGCCTCGTGATTCTGCGTGCCTGGCACCATTGAAACCTCTACCCGTTATGTATGTCTTGGATGAATTTCACAAAATTGGGAAGGTCACTCTTGGGAGAGACGTTGACAAAATTAGTCTCTTTTTATTTCCATGGAGACTTTGCCTGCCACTTTAAAATCGCTTAATTTTCTTAAGCTTCCCCACATGGCCACATCAGGAAATGTAGATAGTCAGGTGCTGGTGCCAGATGGGTAGATCAATCCACAGTGATTTACTAGCTGGATGGTGTGGCTCAAAAGACCAAGTGTCTCTGCTTTCTAGTCTGTAAAGTGGGTTTATTAGAAGCAATGAGATATAAGGTTTCCCGAGGTTTGAGTGTGTTAAATACAGGTAAAATGCCCAGCAGTCATTGTTGACTGATGTTCTGATCTAGAAGACTCTCAGACTTTCTTGCTACCTCAGCTTGTCTTGTTCAACAGTACTTTCTTCCGTTAAGTTCAAGAATTTGTTTATATCCATGTTCTCAAAATTATAATTTATTAGCTTCTATGGATCTAAGTGCGGGTTCTGTGAAAGGGCAATTTCTAACATTTATGTTACTAATCATCCCAATGTAAATGGTTTTATAAAGACAGTGGTTACAAGGGGGAATGGTGCTAATAACTAATCAATATCCTGTATTGATAGTGCATCACCAGAAGAGGCTATGGTTAAATCTAGTGGTTTTCTCTATAACTTTCCCAAGGAAGAATAAGAGCTTAAAGTTCAACAGCGAAACCTCTGTGCAGAGTTAGTCTCACGTAAAGAAGATTCCAAAAGTTGTGACGTGTTAGGTGTGGTAGGCCATGCTTTTTATCTCAGAACTCAGGGGGCAGAAACAGGAGAATCTCTGTAAGTTAGAAGCCAGCTTGGTCTACATAGGGAACTCCAGAAGAGTCAGGGCTACATAGAAAGAACCTGTCTCAAACAACAACAACAACAACAACAACAAAGTTGTAGAGTTATGCAGTTAATATTTATACCTGTCCTTTGCTTAGGGTTAGGGTTAGGGTTAGGTTTTTTAAATTAAGATTTAATTCATTTAAAGCAGATACCCTCCCTTGTAGATCTTTCCAAACCCCACTGTTAACATAAAACCTAGTCTCTTGGTATTCAGTCAGGATTGGTTGGCTGGTTGACGAAAAGGATCACCTGGGAAGAATCTTCAGTGTCTAGGACAGATGAGGAAGGTTAAAATGATCACATCTGCTTGCTCGGGTCTTTGAAGCACTCAGCAGTCGATACTGCATGAAATTAATTCCTTAAAAGCACCAGTCAGCGATAAGGCAAAAGAAAGTAGTTCAGTTCTGAAATTCAGCCTAAAGAGGGCAGGAGCATGGTTTGAGAAAAGATGTGATGTGTGGCTACGAAGGGGAAAGAATAGAAGATAGAGGCAGGGCCCTAAAGCACCTGTGAGCAGCGCAGCCCCAGCAATGCAGGCAGCTACACACTGCCTTTGTATAGGCATTCTGTCTAGTGTCACTGACTGTCACAGTTTCATCTCCATGAAAACAATAACGCAGTGTTTCAGATGCTGCTGAGTGTGACTTGCTCAACCTCTGAGATCTGGGCACACATATCTCTGCCTAGAGAGAAAATAGAAGGAAGTTATCAGCCTCCATTCCTTTCACCCGATTGGCTTATCCAACTAGTGCTCACTTCACATATCTGCCCACGTATCTGAATGCTTATTTCATATTCTATATACAGGTATGTGCATCCACAGATAAGTGCAAGTATAAATGCTTGCCAATAGAATGCATGCCTCTCAAGGGGAGGGTATTTCCCCTATTATGCTCAGCACTCTGCCTGAACTATAGAACACAGCCTAGCACACAGTCAGCAAAGATTTCTTGGGTATTGAACAGAGGACTAAACATGAGCCAGTAGATTTGAAAACTGAGCCAAGACCTGAATAGCACCCTGTGCAATTTCAAACGATACGTAGGCTCTTCTAACTGTTGAATAAAAATCGAGTGTGAACAAATTTGAACCCAAAGTGTATCTGAATGTGACCTTTCAGGCTTAAAATAATGCAGGTGTTTAAGGAACCAACGTGAAAAGCATCTCACTTTTGAAAAAATAAAAAGCTCCGTTTCAATCCATATACAAGGGCTGCCTATTTCTTGGCTCCAGTAAGTGGAGAATTAACTGTGGGATAATAAATCCCAGTGACAGGTGCTAATGGGAATTAAGCATGCAAATCCCCTGCATATCCCTCCAGAAATCTACACCAAGAAAAGTATGCTATTTAGCATGTGGGCTTCTCAGTAATAATAGTATTTACTCTAAACCACTATGGAAAAAGTTTCCAGTGCAAGGCTGAAATAAAATGAACTGAGCATATATTTTCATCACAGAAATATTTTCTCTCATTTTTATCTTTGTCCTTATGTTTGATTATTCATATTTTTATATTTAATGGATGTCTAAAAATAATTCTCTGTAGTGGGGATATTATTAACTGGCTATATAGAAGCAGTGTTTTACCAAATATGTAGGATGACAGTTAGGAAAATCATTTCTAAGTAGGATGGGGGATGGGTGTGGAGACCTCAGATAACATGACTGGTAGAACTCAGGCATGGCAGACCAGATGGTCCAGAATCAGCTGATTCAATCCCAGTTCTCTTCTTCATCCCAGAGAAAGAGACTGAGTCTCTCATAAAAACACACACATTGAAACTTGGTGCTTTTTGTTAACTATATTAAACAGGATTCTTAACAAGGGAATGCAACCTGCCTTAAGCAACCTTTAAAAAGAAGTGATAATTTATCACTCTACCTAACTGAAAAGCCATAGATGGGGGCCAAATGTCTGTGTTCCCAATAGCTAGCATTTATGGACTGATTGCTATGTATAATGTATACATCTCAAGGGGAGGACATTTTCCATATTATGCTCAGCACACTGCCTAAACTATAGTACACAGCCTAGCACACAGTCAATAAATATTTCTCGGGTATTGAATAGAGGAAGGAATATGAGCCAGTGAGTGATAATTTCTATGCTCCTTGGGGTCTATCTTGCTTAACTCACACACTGAATATTGAATAGAAGTACTATTGTTGTCAAACTCCATTAATACTGTTATAACAAAATATTGAAAATGGTAATATATGAAAAGCACAAATGCATCTCCCTATAATTGTGAAGACAGTTAGAAAATCTAAGAAGGTGCTGGCAACTGAGGGTTCCGTCCTGCTGAGTCATCAAATGAATTGGTAAAGAAAATGAGATGGTTTGAGAGAGCAAGAGTAGGTGGGCCTCTCATCTGTTTATTTACCAAAAACCACACACACACACACACACACACACACACACAGAGAGAGAGAGAGAGGCGGGGGGAGGGAGAGGGAGAGGGGAGAGAGAGAGAGAGAGAGAGAGAGAGAGAGAGAGAGAGAGAGAGCTCTATTCCCATGATAACAATGCATTTATGAGGATAGTGTACCATGACTCAGTTACCTCCTGGAAGGCACCCATGACTCAATTCTACTGAAGTGGGAAGAGATCACATTTCCAACAATAAAATTTGGGTTCATATGGTAACCTATGATTTATTATTTTTATGCAGGAAACAGAGTGTCCAAGAAACATTGTTGATATTTCTTAGTGCTAGTCCTATTTCAGTGGTAATGTTTTGGACCCCAGACCTTATGTTTTTGGCTTTATGAAGAGGCTTCTTGTTGTAATACATGCTTTGGAAGCCCTGGATTACAGTGTTTTTAGCCACTATCAATATCAGCATAAAGAATGACCCTGTACTCATGTGGCCAACAAAATCCAGAAAGCATTCCCTTGACCAATCCTGGGCCATGACTACTTGGTTCTGACCAGGCCTTCAATCATTATGACCATAAAATCAAAGTTATATTGAACTTGTGTTGTTTCTGTCAAGCACTCATTTTGGTAGCTAGAAGTATGGACTGAAATTGGGGAAAAGGGGATTCCTTGAAGGGATATCAATAAAGAAATATTAATATAAAACAATAGAGGGAATACCACCAACATGGCAGAACTCTGCTTTGTACTGTGTTGCTTAATTGGTCCTCAGGCAGAATTATATCCCATAGCTTAACACTGTACCAAAAGTAGCACTGCTTAGTAAAAGAATATCAGCTCCTTATAGATTGCATTCTCCTTTACTAGAGGAGAAAGAACTGAGTACAAATTCAATCCAATTTAGAATACTATCATATTACCCTATTATATTGAACTTCCAGTCTAAGAATTTAGAAGAAGAATACTACGGATAATAGTAACTATGCACTAAAGGATGATAAACCAATAGACAATATAAAGGTAAAAATTCTAAATAAAGATAGCATGTGGCTATATAGGATCTCAGGAAGGATCAACGAGGGAATAATAGAAAGACAACTACAAGTAAGACATAAGCACTTGTACTGGCAATGTTTACGGCTTCAACAATGAGAGTATTTATCTCTAACAGCAAGAAGTCTGGGAGTGGGCAGGACAAGGAGGCTCTGGAAACTCAGTACTGTTTTAAATGACTTGGCTCTTGATACCCATAATGTGTGGCCTTTGTTCTCACAGATGCTGAGGGGTGTTACTGCTCTGGGCATCATGTCTGCTTTCCCTGCTGGTAAAAGGAGCCAGTCTCCAGGGTGCAGCAACCATAGGCTAATTCTAAACAGCTTTTATGGAAACCCACAGCCAAAGCAGCTTTGGTGTCTTGTCCTGACAATTTGACCAGTGGCCCCCATTAAAGTGGTACAGGTGGGGAATAATGTTGTGAATGCTGGCTAGAACAGCTGGTTGTATAGGGCAGCGGAATAGAGGTACAAAAGAAAGTCACAGTAAGAACACTAGGGGGTTTAGGACACTAGGGGATACTTGGAGATATTAAGGCATATAGGAAGTAGTTCTATTATTGTCTGAGTAAACAGGATGAGTGTTTTCTATGTAATAAAAAGAAAAGAATGGATGAGGTAGCATAATGATGTCTATTAGAATGTATTAGTAGAACCTTAGAGGAAACTGTAGCATTGTGGGGGAATTTCATGAAGTATACTCAGATGGCAGAGGTTCTGCAAATTTCTGCAGATGGAAAGGGTACACAAATAAGCTAAGAGAACAAAAGGACAAATAGCAAGGGAGCCTAGGTAGGTAAAAGGAAAAGTGTAAGTAACAGTGTACAAAGGTAGGAGCTAAAAAGGAAAAAAAGTCTGCTGGAGAGATTCCCCCATGGCTAAGAGTACCTGCTGCCCCTTCAGAGGACTGGGGTTTGGTTCCCAGTACCCATATTGTGTGGCTCACAGCTATTGATAATCCCAGATCCACGGACTCCAACACACACTTGCAAACATAGATATATACACATAACTAAAAATAAATCTTGAAATTTACCAAAAAGCAAAAGAAAAATAATAAAAATAAATGAAGTGATAGCCAAAAGCTGGTATGATTTCTACACATGAAAATCATGTTGTGCCTTGTATAAGGAAAAACCAATTAAAAGTTCAACAGAAATATAATAAAATACAATATGTAACTTTAAAAAAGCATTTATGGACAATGCTGTCATTTCTTACTGTGCAGATTGAATAAATAAGGCACTTAATGGAATAGTGAGAAGATTCGGGATCAGTAAAACTAGGTTTTATTGTGTATGTAATAACTGCTCCTTTTTCAGAAATTGCAATGACTTTAAAGATTAGTGTCTTTGTCACAGGAAACTACTAATTTATAAATATGTACATTTGCTGTGAATTTTAACTATAGACACAGTTTTTCTGTAATGTGTACGAGACATTGTATGATATGCCTGCATTATCTAATTTACTTCACTTGATTAATCACCTGAAGAACAGTGATTGTAGCTTTCTGTACAAGCATAATACCACTGTGGAATAAACGTTTGACTATTAGACTCTTTCTTCTCTCTGTGCCACCTGATAATTATGAACCAGATGATGTTTCTACTTCCTACAGGTCTGTAAGACCTCTCCCAGGCTCACCACCTTACAAACACACATAACTGCAAATTCCAACTGATCTAGTAATTCCTGAGAAATTTGTGTGCCTCCACTTTCTCTGCTGTGCCTCCTACAATTACCTATCTTGCAAAACCCATCATATTAGCATCCTAGAACCACATTTAAATATTTTCTTGTTGTTTTATATCTGCTTTCCCAGAGTCTATCATAAGGAAAATCAGATCTTAGAAAACAAGCGGCAGAACACACAGTTGCATTACTTCATCTTTATTCTCTCCCTTAAGTAAGAGAATCACCAAGACACTCTGTGTTGCTTAGTTTTGTCAACTTGGCATAAACTAGAGTCACCTTTGATTGAGACTTTGTCTCTATTGGATAAGCCCATGGCTGTGTTTGCAAGTCATTCTCCTGATGAATGATTGAGGTGGGAGGACCCAAAACATTATGTGTAGTGCCGCCACTGGACGGGTGATCCTGGCTGTGAGAAAGCCAACTGAGTGAGCGATCTGGTAAACAACCTTCCTCTATGGTCTCTGTTTCTTTTCCTGCTTTGGGGCTCCTGACTTGAGTTCCTGCTTTGGGATCATTTAATGATGGACCATGACTGAATTGTAAGCCAAATAAACCGGTTCGTCCTTCAAGTTGTTTTGCTCACTATTCTATCACAGCAACCAAAATATCAAACTAGGACACACCCACTTGCTTTTGCTTCTGTGATCTCATCCGCTGTGTGTGAGATGTCCTCACCTCACTTGGTTCATCCAATGAAAGCAGACAGCTGTTTCAGTGTGCTATGGCTCTCCTGGTCTAACTCTGTTACCTATGTGATTTGTGTGTTCTGTAAGCAGCCACAAGATCCAGTGCTGGAGAAACATGGCAAGACTTGAGGGCCTACTCCTGAGGTTTGCTGCCTCCTGCTGGCATACTCAGAGATGAGACAAGGCCAGCCAAAGGCAGTTGCATCAGACCCAACGCAACTATTTTCAATAATTTAAAGCACTTGTGTTATTCAGTCTTTGGATTTTTGGGTCATGCTTAGTGAAGCCTGTTGCCATCAGTGGCTATATTGCTCCTCGAGAGACACCATGTATATGACTAAACTCAAGATAAACCAGATGCTACTCTTCCCAGCAGTGACAATGGGAAAAACGGGACAGTAGGCACAACCAGCGAGAGTGACTGAGAAGCTCAGTGAGACATATGGGTACAACAATTGTAGTGGTTTAGCCTAATGCTGCTTGCATCCTAATGTTAATTTGGGGCCCCCAAGACTGGGTACCCTAAAGAATAGAGAGTCCACATGTAAGACACTGAGTTATTCTGCCTCAGTTAATTATGTAAATAAAGATGCCAACAGGTAAAATCTGGGTAGAAGAGACATAGGTGGGGCTGAAGTTTCCTAGGCTTGGGGAGAGAGGGGAAGGAAGGAGGAGGAAAGAGCCACCATGGAAAAGGAAGAACATAAAGAAGAAGAGAGAGGAAATTGGGCAGTCCCCATGGCCATGGGTTAAGAGAGAGGAAAGTGTGGCCATGGGGACTGCCCAATTGGAACTAAGAGCAGCCAAGATGAAACAATAATTCAGAGTTTAGATCTAACAGCATGGAGGGTAGGCAGACGCCCAGCTACTGTGCTTTTAAGGCATATTGTAAATATAAAGGCTGTGTGTGTGTGTGTTTTATCCAGGAAACCAGTAAACTAAGAGAGTAGAAGCCCAGTGCCTGGATTTTTAATAGTTCTTACTATATTATCACTAGAGGAAGACGGGAAAAGGTGGCCACATCAGTCCCATTGATGAACTGACTGTCTTCAATGAGGGGTTATTAGACGTGAGCCTCAAAGAAGAAGGAGTCTTATATTTCCAGAAACTTAAAATATGATATTCCCAGCTGAAGAAACAGCAGGAATAAAGGAAAGACAGGCTGTATAGCGTATGAATGTATGCTAACCCAACACAATATATAGTAAGAACTACTGTCACTGTTATCCTTGCTTAAGTAGGAGGATATTGTGCATTAGAAGAGTTAGCTAACTTGCCTATAGGAAAATCGTACCAGAGGAAAGCTTATCCTTGGATGTAACTTAGTACAGGTGTACACCGTTAGTTGCTTCACAAAGCTTCATACAAAACTTCAAACTATACTCTAGTTTACATGATGTGTACATTAGAAAGCTAGTAAAGGTTTTGCAAATTGATGTGATACCATAACCACATTTCAGAAATGGGCAGCATGTAACAGAGTGTTATGAAAATGACCAAGTATCCATCAGAAGTCTGCTCTAATCATCCAGATGAGAAACAGCTATAGTGCGCATGTCAGAAGCAATAAACAGAAAACGAGCGAGGGGAACATGTTCAAGATGTCCAAATGGGATGGAGGCTGCTAAACCAGTGTATAGGATGAAAAACATTGTATTATTAAATATTCATAATGTAATTAAGAATAAGCTAGGTAACCCTGCAAAGCTACTTGCAGCAATAAATTACCGTCAACTTAATTAAAGCCATTAAAGAATTAAAAATAAAATTCAGTGGGTGAAAGGGACACATAGATTTTTAGGATTACTGGCATTCGTTGGGTCTGAAATGCTGCATTCAAGTAATATGGTAATGACTCACCAGCACACATAGTCATGTTATTTGCTTTTTATAACCCTTAACTTTACCTGGCACAGAAAATGCAACTAAGAAATATTTTTAAAATAAACAAAGCAATAATTTCTGAGGAATTTTATGATATGCAGCTTAAGTCAGTTTTGTGTGTTTGGTGTTTTTATCTGCATTTTGTCCCTAAACTTGTTTACAGGCTCACTGTTGGAAATGCACTCCTCTTTATCTTACAAAAATATGCCATAAATTACAGCTTGGAATTCAGAACAGGCAACCCTGTTAATCACAAGTCATTATGTGGAAAACAATGGCATTATAGTACATATAACCCAATCAAAGCACAATGTGATTAAATCAGTCAATAGAGAAAGTATTTGACCTTTGTGCTTCTGACATAAATGAAGAAGGAAACAAATGATATGAAAATTCACAAGTTCATTTCATGATATCACTAACAACTCTCAACAGAGAATGTAATGTATATTCTCTCTCTCTCTCTCTCTCTCTCTCTCTCTCTCTCTCTCTCTCTCTCTCTCTCTGTGTGTGTGTGTGTGTGTGTGTGTGTGTGTGTGTAAGTTTGTGAAAATATGTGGAAATATACATGCAGGCACATTTTCCAGCATGCTTTCTGGAGTCAGAGGACAACCTTTGCTCTCAGTCCTTAAATATTTTTTTTTGTTTGAAATAGAATCTCTTAGTTGGTCCAGATTTTTTCACTTGCACACCATGCTGGCAGGCTGTTAGCTCCCAGATTCACCTCTCTCCATCTTGCATCTTACACCACATGGGATGCTACCGCGATTGCTTTTCACATGGGTTCTGGTGACCTGAACCCTCAGGATTCAACCACTTTATTTTATCCAACCATATTTATTATTTTCCAGTGCCCATTCTATTATTTCTTAATTAGTTCCAATAAGAAATGGAAAGCTATTATTTATTTAAAATAGTTTGTTTTCAATAGTGCTATAATCCTTATGAGGGTGTGTTCTGTCCTTGATAGATTGGCAGACTTGACTAAAAGAAAGGATGAATACGAAAAGAGAAAATAATTGTTATGATTGAAGAAAACAGATGAAAAATACAGAGGCAGAAGTGAAAACATTCAAATGAGAATGCTCCACAGTTCATTTAAAAAGACCTATGTAAGACAAAACTCAAAAAGAGATAGTGTCCAGTGGTGAGGAAACCCTGGTTCAGACAATCACCAACATGGCTCACAAGATGGCCCCCAGGTTCAAGGACAGCTTGGTATTGCTGAGTGTCACACAGCAAAGTTTATGAAAAGACTCCAAGTCAGGCAGCCTTCAGGATGAAGCCTTGCATGTTGAATGCCCTTTATGTGGGTTACCATTGCAGACTAACTAGGAAGCTCTGAAGGATAGTTTTGCTGCAATAAGGCAATAGTTGAGTCTGTGTCTGCCATACTGCTTAACTCCTGAGAGACCCAGAGAATAGTTGTATAATGAATAAATTAATCAGTAAATGATTTAACAAATGTATATCCATTTTAACATAATCAATATTACTTTCTGTTGCCCTTAGCTATTTCATTTCTTTTTAGGCCTCAGAAAAGTCTCTTGATCATGATTATTCTGAGAGATAAATATCACCTTGTGCTTCTGTCTCTAATGAGGTCAAAGGGAGAACTTTACCATTTGTTAACTTATTTGTCTGATGACAAAGGGCTTTTGTGAAGACTCTGAGGCAACCATTTATAATTAATAGTCTAGTGTTCCCTTTTGACCATTTGATCCAAAGACTACAAATAACACTGATTTTAAGCTAGAAAAAAATTTGAAGAAAATTTATTTAATAATCAAGGAAGCTTAAATATTTCAAGAATCAGTAAGATGAGTCATTTAAAGAGGTTATAGAAGTGAGAATATATGTGTTGAAGTATCTTTTCTTCCTCTATGTCCTTGATTTTTAGGACTCAAATTCTCCTTGAGTGATCATTTCTTGGGATGTAGGAAAGTCCAAATTTCATTGCTTTTACCCAAGATCATTGGCTTACTTGATATTTGTTTCATGATGCCAATTCCTCAGTATCCAGGTAAAATGCTCATTTTTTTAAGCCTTTGAGTACACATGTCTTTGATGTTTATGGACTTACTGGTACTTAAAGGTACTCAATGGATATCTCTACAGATGCATACTTCCCTTCCAGTTATCTCTACTGCTCAAATTATTCAAATTGGTTCTCAGACAACTCAGATGCTTTGACAACAGTTACAAAATTTAATCTACCGAGTAATTTTGTTTTATAATTCCATTTAATTAGTGTTGGAAAAATATATAGAAAAACAAACAAATATTTATTTATTACATTATAGGAATGCAGACATGTTCTGAGTATTGTTAAATCAGGCATTATGAGAATAAGAATGCAATCAGGCAATTAACTTTTATATCCACGAATATGCTTAGTATTTTAGAATACTATTTTTTTTTACCATATGCAGAATTGCCTTAATAAAATAGGGAATTTCACTTAATTAAAATTAATGTATAAGAAAAATGACAAGTAAGAGCAATAGATGTATACACAGTAGTGTTGAGTCATTATAATAATAAAATACGACATTTAAAAAAGTATGAAAAAATTGATCCATTCAGAGTAAGTGTCCGGTTTTTTAACGTACTAATAGACTTTCATCTTTTGACTTTCCATGAACTGAGTAGTCATTTCTCTTATCCTGAAATAGTCACCAGAAATGAACATGATGAGGTTGCTATGGAATTTCTGAATTCCATGTTAGTTTCTATGTTAGTTTCTACAGTGAGCTAATGCATTAGTCTCTCTAAATACAAACAAGATACTACTTAAACTGGAGCTGATGTCATTTAATTTCCTGACTTAGAAAAACACCGCAGAGCCCACCTCTAACTGCCTCTCAGTAATCTCCCTTTGACAAGACATGGACTTAGGGAGAAGTAGAGTATCAAAGCTCCCAGTTACAATATGAGAGACGCTGTAAGTGAACAAGAAGAGTTGGCAGTGTTCCTTCCCCACATGTTGATGTGCCTCAGCAGGATTTAAAAAAAAATACAACTAGAAGCTTTTCTGTATTCTGACTCTCTAAAAGTAATTTTGGATCTGAGAGGCATACAACATGCTGTGAACTAAGATAGATACAACTATGAATGCTACTGTAACTGCCATGATTCTCTCCGTTGCAGGAGCCAAGAGAGTATCTCACTGTGACAGGGGCCAGATGAGTATCTTATATAGCAAGGCCAAGAAGATGGAAGAGGAGGATTAGACACCAAGTACCAGTGCATTGACTTTGTTTTTAAGTCTTTCTAAAATAATCTCTGATGTAAAAGTACCTGGCTTCTAAGTGCTGTTCTGCCTTTGACTGACACTGTGATGCTATATATAAAACTTCCGTCTGTTTTACTCACATATAAATTGGCAGAGTAATGCCAACATGATAGTAGCATCTAGCATAAAGTTATTATTTTGAGCAAACTGATTATGACAAAATACAAGCAATTAATCTTGGGATAAAATAAAAAAATAAACACTAGCTATTAAATACTGCTATACTTCAACAGATATTAAGAAAAGACAATTCAGAAATCTTGCATGGGTATTATGTTTCTGATACAAAATATTGAGCAATTTTATATTTTAGTTTCCTTAATTATTTGAAGCATCACATCCACTCATAGACATTTTTAAGGGAGAGTACTCTGATTATTTAGATAAAGACTCAACATATTCCACAGTCAAAGAGTTGGCAAAAGCATACTAGAGTGAAATGGTTCAATTGTATGATGATGACATGTGATGTGAGCCGTGTGTGTACTTATGTTTGTACCTTATGTTCACAATTCATGATAACACTTTCAGCAATGAAAGTCTAGAAGGTTGATTATACAGAAAACAGAACAATATCTCTAAATCGTCACCATTTTAAAGGGAGAAACAACAAAGGGAATACGGCATTAGTTCCCAGGAATGCAAGGGATAGAGATGTATATATTACAGGAATGTTTAAGGGAGTTTATGTAACCCCACACTTCTTTCCAGTAGCCACAGCTGATTGGAGTAGGGGCCCTTACTCAATTCTGCAAAGGTTCAGTTGTCTCCAAGAATGAAGTTAAATTTACTGATATTTTGTGACCTATATGAGTACTCAAAATAGCAATTTTTATCTCATTAGTATAAAGGGATAACCAACCGAATGCATCATTGGGAAGTTATTACAGGCATAGCCACTTTCGACTGCTCAGCATTCATTGGAAAGATTATGTCTTTGATGTATGTTTCACCCCCATCCCGGCCATGTATATGAAAGGCTCATTTGCAGAATCCTGCCCTTTTGGAGATAAGGATGTCTATTTGTAAGTGAGCAGATTGTATCCTGAAGTTCAGAGGCACATCTCGGGTAGAATCTCAGAGGAAAGAGGGCGTGGCCTAGAAGAGGTCTAGTGTCACTGGAAAATGCTTCCTGGGTGAGGCTGATAGCCTCTCATCGTGCTTTCACTGGGCAGCACTGATTTATGGGCTTAAAGATACATAAATGTCATGGGCGTGCTTATTTGAGTTACAGAATAAAAAGTCAACTCCTTCCTCATAGAAGCTTGTCTGATTATATTTCTGTACATTTTATATCATGATTTTTAAGTCTGAATATCCCAACATTATGTTAATTGGGTCATAATTTTAAGCTTTTTGATTAGTTCAAATAATGTATCTCTTTCACTTATGTGGTAACACCAAACTACAGACGCCCAAAGTCATTTAGAACATATTTGGGATGGCTTCCGTGTACATATATATGTTATAGCCATAATGAATCCCATGTGTGACTTGTAATCTCAGCAAACACACCCACAAGTTTTATTGGTGGGAACACTGCACTTAGATTTTAAATATGAAGTCATCAAAATTAAAAAGCCAAAATTCACTTTGAAAATACTTTAAGTATGTGAGAAAGGACAGTACACATATTTTACACATATAGATTTGGGTAGCTGTTTTTGTACATGCTAAATCTAAGATCCAGTTTTAATCCATGGAAGGTCTATTTGCAGATACGTGAGTGTTTAAATCTATATAAATATCAAGTGGTTGTTAGATTCCTAGCAGATGCCAGTGTCATAAAGTTCCTTATCTCTGAAGAGGGTAATTAATATTTGCTACCCCAAAAGAAGGTAATTTCATGGAAGTCCTGTAGTTTATTGCCCTTGGGAGGATAAGACAAATATTTCATTCATGTTTGCTTCAGCAGTGTTCTAATCAGGTGGATTTTGAATATTGAAAGAAGTTGTAGGGATTGGATAAACTATGTACACTACAGAGAAGACTCATTTAGAACTTGCTTTGAGACGGTCTAAGTAGGTCCTTCCAGATCATGGATTTCTTGGGTGGAAATGTAAAGAAAGCAGAGAATTAAGCAGATTAGGAACAAACTAGAATACATGGCAGTCTTGTAGCTAGAAATTGTCTTTTATTCCCAAGAATGTGCCTGACTAGCTGGAGCAAATACAATAGGATTTAGTGTTTTTTTTTTTTTTTTTTGTGAAATAATCTGTTCTGCATAACAAGGTTGTTAATGGGTTGTGTAAGTATTTGTGTTTTGTGAGTATGTGTGTTTGGGGGTGAAGACAGACATATACAGAGGGGGAGAAAAGAGGGGGAGAGGAAGAAGAAAAGATGCTAAGGTGTTCTTTCTTTCAGATTTTAAATAAATATTTTTCTGTTATTGGCTTTTCAGGCTTTTCAGCTATTTATGAAGCAGATTACACACACACACACACACACACCACACACACACACACACCACACACACACACACACACACACCATTACACATAGTACAGTGTTGGACTGTGTATATCTGGCTCTACGTCTGTACAAACAACTACAGATGGAAAATATTTAGCAAAAAAGCATCCCAGGCTGTTCTCTTTCATCATCCCCTCAATAATAACACAACAGCTATTTCTATAGCATTTATGAATTACTGGTCATTGTAAGCTTTCTGGAGATGAAGGAGCATTTGTGGGAGGATATGTATTATATTACTTGTGAACACTAAGTTATTTGATATAATGGAGCTGATCATTAGTGAAATGTACACGAGGGTGTGTGGATTCCTGGAACTAATCTGCCATATTTTCTTACTTGTCATTAAATAGGAAATGAGCCCATGTGACCAAATAATGTTGTTTGAAGAATCTCTATGCAAATGTATATAAGGTAACATTACATAGTGCATGGGACATACCAATGAAAATTTAAACAGGACTTTGTTGCCAAATCTAACACTTCTATATTATGTCACATTTTCTTGTATTAGTAAACTTTTTCTCTACGTGATTACTTATTCAGGCTTCAGTGGCTAATTAAACCTATTAATGGCATCCTGAATGATAGAGAATATTTTCCTGCCTGCCCTCATTGTCTGACTTTCTCAGTGGACGGCCAAACACTGGCAGCCCTTGATGAGTTCTCTGCATAGCTGAGTGCTGGAGAAACTCAGAGGTATGACAGCTCTTCTCTTATATGTAATGTGGGTCCTTCAACTCTCCACAGACTGCTTTTCTGCTTTACGGACCTCAACACAGACACAATGCATGATGCTTGAGGCAGAGCCAATGGATGTGTACGAGGGATGCAAAGGAGTAAATGACAAAGTGAGTAAATGAGTCCTTATATTTCAATTTACAGAAGTCAAAGATGAAGTGTTCCTGTACCAGCATTAGTGCCTTATGTTGGGTGGCACACTTGGTAGGTTGTTTGTGTAGGAGTTTGCAGTAGGGAGCTCTCTGCTAGTACATTAGTTTCTGCTTCCTTCTGATTCTGTTGACTGCCTCCTAGACCAAAAAGATGAAAAAAAAAAAACCAAAATAACAAAGTTTGGTGAGTCCGCATAAAGGATTCCCTCACTTGTAGAAAGCCGCGGCTTGTGCTGACAGCATTCGCCATTACAAGATGGCGCTGGCATCCGGTGCTCTTCCAAGTAAACAAGTAAACCGCGCATGTGCTATGGTAAAAGTGCGCCAAAGTCACAGCCCATCCCGGGGCGTTTTGGCGGGTAACACGAGTAAGCAGCCAATCAGAAGTGAACACACCGCTCCAAGGATATATAAACAGTGCCTTTTCCGGGCCCGGGGTCTTCCTCTTTACATTGGAATAAACGTTTGCTGCGGAAGGATCCTGGTGTGCTGCCGTGTCTTCCTTGCTGGCGAGGTGGGCGCACGCACGTCACACTCACTAGAAAGCAGAGTGATGTTCTAGCGAACCTTCTTAATACCAGTCTGGATCCCCTCCATGCTTTCAGCTCACGCATACAGCTTAAGAACTCCTCAGCATGATTTTATTTACGATTCTTTACATATCATCCTAAGGCTTGATAGTTTGACCTAGTTGTATCTAGTAATCCTTTCTCACAAAATACATAAGGTAATCAATAGTTCTGCAATATCCCAAGAGATAAAATACACAAAAAGAAAGAAAATAAGATTTAACGCAAAATATAGTATTCTATGAATTTTGAGAAGCACTGCTTCATAGACAACTTATTTTACTACATGTTCTTCTGTGTCCCTAATGGTTTCATTTGATGTCTCTTTTTCTCTGGTCATATTTGGAGAAGCTTCTTCCACTCATTTCCCTGAAACTTAGGAACAGATGATCTTATGCCAATTTCACATTTCCTATCTCCATGCAAATATCCACCTCCAAAACTCTCTTCCATAACCAGTGGTCAGACCATGGATTACAACGATGTATAATAGATATCCTTCTGTCTTCTTTGAATTGCCTATGGGTTAGCACAGTCCTTCGTTAATTCCATGTTTACTGTTTCAAATATCTTTTACCTCACATGGAAAAACTTGTCAATGCTTCCTTATCATTGGTTTTCCTTTTAGACTGATATCTTGTTAAGTCATCTGGGTATAGCCTGTGAAACAATTGCTGAGGATTCTAAGAAAATACATCTGCTCCTTTCCCATGCATATTAGTTTGCATTCTGTGTGATGATTTGAAGAATAAGTTCCATGGCTTTGAACTTTGAATCCTTTGGTGTTTGAACAGATTCTGTCAGAGTAGGGACTTTCCACAAATCTAAGCACTGACTTTGAATAACAACTTACATCTCAGTGAAGTCATCACACATCGAAAATGTTGTAAGTCAAAGACAGACTTTCCACACACCAGACCTGAACAATGCAGCTGAGCCTACCCACCATCAATGTGCACAGAACCCTAGCATTTGCCTCTTGAAGAAAATTGCCTAACATAAACCCTACATCCCCGACTCTCTCGTGTAGTTAATTAACTACTCTCTTGAAAATGAAAACTATGAAGGCTGTTTGTGTACTATACTCTTTCTAATGCATAAACATTACTTTTATATCATCGTAAAGTTAAAAGAACAGTTAGTTAAGTGCCAGAATACTATCTATATATCAACATCTACTTTAGTGAGGTATGGTTATAATGTCATGGCCTCCCGTTCATCACATTTTCATAGTTCTGGTTTTTCACATGTGAATAGTACTAATTATTGTCTTTCATTTCTTACATTGTAAAAATCCCATTTCTTGTGTGGGTTCTTTCCTTTAACTGAAAAGGATTCCCATATCCAAAGAGTAAGTAATGTTATCTAGAGTATTGACTTTCATTAGTTTTATTTGTATAAATTGTCAAGGTAAATCCTGAGGTAGAAGACTGCTAATATTTGTTCATAGAATTCAAAGATGAAAATCGGATAAGAAAAAAATGGAGAAGAAATGCTTTGTTTCTCCATAACAGGGTGAGGCAGGGGAGTTTGTAAGTGTAGCCCAAGTCATTGGAAAGAATTTTTGTTCTGTCAAAGATGCTTCAATTTCTCATAGCTTTTGCATTCTCTGTCCTGGGTTCTTCAAACTGAGTCATTTAAAAGGTCTTCCAAGATCAGGCAGCTCCTGCCCTAATGCCTGCTCTCCATAGCATTTCTCTTATTTTTCCTTTTAGTCTACTTTCTCTTTTTGTGCACCTCAGTCTTTTCTCAATTGACTTGACTTCTCACTGCCTCTCACGAAGCATGACATAGAATAGTAGTCATCTTGAATGACCAAATAAATGCCACTTAAAAGTGTTAAGGTAGAAAATTTAATTCATACTTAGGACACATATCTTAAAGTATTAATTTATATTGAAAACAATTTGGTGTTTCGACTTGAAACAAACTTACTGTGGTCAAAATATTTATTTTGTGAATATAGTTATAAAATATCTTATGCAAAAAGCATTGTAGAGTGTAGTTGGAGTCTCAGTAACAATTATTATTATTAAGAACAGAAAAATCCTATGGATATTGTTATGATAAAGACAGTGTTAGAATGAAGAAGGCTCTAAGGAAAACTGAGGACTTCCACACTAACTCTTTCAGTAGAACAAACCTCAGTGATTTATATGCTCATGTGACTGAAGTGCTACAGGGTCATTAGCCAACTAAACTGAAGGAGTTAAAGTGAAAGATCAGTGGTTAAGAGCATTGGGTGCTCTTCCAGAGAACCAGATCTTGAATCCTAGCACCCACATGGTAGCTCAAAACTGTGTTGTTACTCTAATTCTAGCTGATCTGATATCTTCTTCTGACCTCTTGGCTGCTAACTATGTACATCATGCATACACAAACTTGTATGCAAATATTCATAAAAATTAATCTTTTAAAATATCTATAGTGTTTAAAAATTCATCCACACTGGAATATCAGTGGGTGACATTTAACATTTAAATGTCTTATCCAATAAATACATATTATTGGTCTAGTTCATGAAAGGCAAATGTTCTAATTTTATAATTATTATAGATGCAGAACATTCTGCTTCATATGGCAAAATTGGATAAAATTATTTTTCTCGTTTTTGTAACTCTTTTAAAAAATGAAGAAGGTAGAGTATTTGCTTATTTTGAAACAGCAAGCCAGATGATAAAACATCTAGGTGTCTTATATTATCAGTGTCCATGTGAAGACCAAAAAATATTATAATGGAGAAGAAGAACACATGTAATAGGCTTGTGATATTTTCAAAATCAATGTAAATTGTAGACATGACATAATGCTGGGAAACAGGCAATGTTAGAGTACTTTCCCTAAAGAAAACTGGGAAATTTTGCACATTTTCAGTTAGAAATCCCCTGTCAACACGTGAAAACATTCTTAGTCAGGTAATTTGTAAGTTTTAATGTACTTTATGTTCTTGATCACAAACCTTGAATCAGTAAGCAAACTTCCTTTCAAAGTTTTATCTTTTCTTTTTGGACAGCTGTTGCCTAGATTATCTCAATGAAACATAATTGATACTATGTTGGTTTTTCCCTGAGATTAAGTGTAGACAAGATACTGAAATGTGATCTCATGTAACTAAGCAGAGTAACAGGATCAGGATATGGCTGAAGCAAATCCAATTCATCAATGACTTTGAATCCCCAGTAATTTTAGAAATAGATCATTCTGGCCTGAACAACCAAAGATTTGAAAGCTAGAAATTGGTAAGAGAACCTTTTCTTCTGTAGTCTTACCTCCACTTTAAACTGAGTGATTCAACTGAATCTGAGATATAGATTAGGCTACTGTGTCCCTAGAGGGCTAGGAATATCTGTTACTATCTCTCAAGATAGTTTAACAATACATCATTTGGCTACCAGAATGCTGAACTACAGAAAAGTTCTTCTTGTTCCTATAAGTACTAAACAACAATGTTGATGGTTCTAAGAAGGCACACTGAGCCCTGTTTCTTCCCCACTTACCCTTAAAGAGTTGTCAACTACTTGTTTCATGGGATGTTGGGTTTACAATCCTTCCATGTTCTGTTGCAGTCGTGGTTGAATGGTGTTTGTGTAGAAGCCCTATTCTAAGTACAAGATGACAATTACAAATATAAGTGACTTTACAGAGAAACTAAATGGTCTAATAACTATATCAAATCCATTTGCAAATAAGATGGTGCCTCATTCTTTGCTTTCAATAAAATTGAAGGAACATTTAATTGATCTGTTCCTTGACTATAGATCAAATGGCCCAGAATTGATAGTGAACCCTCTCTTAATTCTAGCAATAAATAATATTCATTCTTGGGTACATAAATTAGTTGGAGGAGTAAAAATGCATCCATCTCAAAAAGAAATTTATTTCTAATAAAATGGTGCTTTGTGAATAATAAACTTTACAAAACATAATATATTTATGTTGTTTTTCTCATTTTTAAAAAACTAATCATTGTAATTATATATCAGTGAAGAAATTTTAGCTTGTAAGAGCCAAGTGATTGGAGAAACATTTAATATATATATTACCATCATCATAGTTTCTCATTGCAGGGAAGTATGATGGGAATAGATAGCAAAGGTAAACTTAATAATTTAAATAAAATTGTTTTCATAAGTGAATCTAACTTACAAACCTGAGTAGAAATGTTAGAGTGTCTAATTTCTAATTCCTGAGGGGATTTTCACATATTTTAGAGACCTGGGTGGTGTAAAAATAAAACTAATGTCATATTTAAATTCCCCAAGATACACTTCTAAGTGATGTAATGTTTTTATTTTAAAATGTCAATAGTTATAATATGCTTTAAATTATATAATTTGCAAGTACTTGAGTTCATGGAAAAATCAAACACAAGTGAAAAGTTCTGTGAAAGGTTTTAGGTTTCAAAGGTCACTTAGATGGTAGCAAAGCAGAAAATTGAAGAACATGAGGGTAGATTCAGTCTGTTCATAGAATTCTTTCTAACACACTAAAAGGAAATCTGTTCAGCTCCTGAAAATTGCCATCTAGAAATTAATATTATGAATATTATTATAATATTCATAATATCTTAAATTTAAGCCAGTGAAATAGACTGGCTTAAAATAATAATCTGATTAAATTCCTATATGTCTTTCAAAATTGCATATTTCTGTTAAATTTCATGACCTGAAATTATTTATTGTATCAAGAAATAATTATCATAGTGCTTGAACTTATGACATGGAAAAATCTTGCTGTGACTATGAACTTATAATTAATTATATTCAATCTGAATGAACAATTAGTAATTAAAATAAAATGAATGAGTGTAATTGTCTAAGCTTTCTCTGGTTGGAAAATACAAGCATTGTAAATATGGATGTGGGTTAAGTGGTCCTCCACAGGGAAGAGTGCACCAAGTGGTTGTCTCAACCCTGAAAACATACAAAGATATGTTATATGTGTATGGACTCATCGGGTTATACTCATGAATATATATGCATATACAAATACAGGTATGTAATAATAACAATTAATGAAAATGTATATACAAATACAGGTATGTAATAATAACAATTAATGAAAAGAGAGGCCATGAATTTTAATGAGAGCCAAGAGAGTTATAAGGAAGAGTTTAGGTGGAGAAAAAGGAAGGAATAAATATAAATGAGTGCCATCTCAAAAGTAAACAGAAAAACAAAAGAAAGAAAAATGCATGCTCAGATGAGAACACACATATGTAAACCATATGCATTTTACATGTTGTTTTTATTAAATTATGTGGTAAGATATTTTGATTCTAACCCAAAGGTTTTTTCGGTTAGTATATTACATGGAGAGGACATTCGATAGACGGTGATTGTAAAATACATTTTAATTTTTTGATTTGTAATTGTGCGTTTTTCTGATGTTTGTTTATGTTATGAAATTATCCATGTCATTTTCTTTTAAAAAATTTATAAAAGTACTACTGTGTTATTATTAGAAGCTTCAGTAGGACAAGGCACAAAGTCAAATATTTTAAAAATGTAAGCATCTTATCCTTCTCAAATTATATTTGTTATTCCAATAAAATATTTATCGCAATAATTGTTAAATGATATATTATGGCTTATAATGGATCAGATTCAGAGAGATTATATATTTAACAACCTATTAAATTATCCTATAATAATTAGACTTCAGGACATTAGATATGATGGTTAAAACAAATTGTTTTTCTGGGTTGAAACTTGTAAGCTGCTGAAAATACACAGCTGCCCTTAATAACTGGATATGATTTTGTTTTATGTGTTTAAAATACATTTTTAGATCTTTAGTGAGGAGTTTATTAGATGAGAGAAAATACCACACTAGTGTGGTTTGTGTCATTATCCTAATTAAAATTGACAAGGTTCTTAATTTGAAAATGTTTTCCAGAAAACAGATGCACATTTTGTGGATGACTCATGTCTTATATAAAGAGAGCTAGGGATGCAAAGGCAACCTGTGCATTTGTGTAGAACTAGCTTAGTTCAGTAGAACATAATCCCACTTAGATACCTTAGGATCTTCCTGGAAATTTGATACACATGCACTGATAGTGGTGTTATATCCTGGTAAGGATCATTTATTCACCTGAAACCTATAGTTTAATTTTCAAGGTCTTGAGGTTCCTATACTCAAATCAGAGGGACACTTGTGTATGAATTAGGGGAACACAGCCTAGGCATCAGCGGATTTCCTAGTTTTGGTTTGAAACTGTTTGAAAATGATGAACCAATGGTAGAAAGTCATAAGCCCACTGCTCACAGTAAGGACCAAATAATAAGGGCAGCATGGCATTGATAGTGTCTCCAAAGTTCAAATGTGTAGCCTGGAATGTACACACACACCCACACAAAACGCCTCACAGAACACAGAACATGGTGCTGTCTGCATGCTGGTGTACAGGTTAGGAGCACAGGCAAACTCCAAATTCTACAGATGAAGCCTCTCCAAGCACACATCCTGAGCTTAAGGTGTTCAAAACCTTGTACTATGGAAGTTACTGAATATTATTTCATCAGAAAAGAGTAAGTTCAGCAAAAATAGCTTTAAATATTTAAACAACTTTGGAAAAATAAGTCTATTTGATTTATTCTTTGTTGTTCTAGAATTCAAGTTTGATGGTGTAAGTGAAACCAGTACAGAGTTTGTCTTAGATAATATTTTTTATAAAAACCCAGTTCTTTAACACTGGAATAAATTATATCATAAGGTCTGATACTATCAATCATGAGCCTACATAAGGCAACTATCTTTAAGAAAAATTTAAAAATATATATCAAATTCTAGGTTTCTTGTAACTCTAAGATTTTCAAAGTAATTTAAAATTCCTTAAGAAAATCTAAATCTCAATATTCAAATATAGGTTAGGTGGTACCTTACTCTTTATTTTTTATTAATGATGACGAGATAGTTTTAATTTTAAATACACTTACATTTTAATCAATGGCTATTTATGATGTAGTTACTGTGTGCCAGGTATACTATTAAACAGAGCCAAATTAAATATGACATCTTTTTATGGAGATTGGAGAGTATTAGTGACAAGTATCACTCTATAGTCACTTAAATAAACATCTACAAACAGCAAGAAACAATTTGGAGATGGTAGATATATTGAATGTATAAATACTTCTGTCTTCTGTTCTTTTTGGATCATCCTTTAACAGGAGTACCACACAGCCTAAGAAGAAGAGGCTTTGCTTTTACCCTTTCCTCAGGCTCCAACCTTCCTCAGCTCCATCAGTATAAATTTCTTCTAAACGACAATCAGAGCAGATGTACACTTTACCAAGCAAACCCTGGTATTTTCTACTTCTCTAAAGAGAAAGACCACCACTGAAAACATGTTCTGAATGGATTTTCATAGTGTGGACATTTGCACACTATGACTTTCTCCATTGATTTCTCATAGCTTTCTCCATTTTCTGTGTTCTAGCTAACTATGGTGCAGGGTTTTCAGTACCAGAACAATGCACATGTTCATCTGGAACAGACTCTTTGCATACACTCTTTACTCTCTCCACTAAAGTATTAATTGATTCTCTGTCTATCTATGTGATTCCATCAAACAAAATTTCAAGTGCTACTGGCTATTTTCTGACAATAATGCTTTGATAAGAGCACACTACCCTGTGCTCTGAAGATAACTTGTTATATTTTATGGCACATACTTTCATAACTTAGTTCTATTATACTTGTGTGCATGTGTAGATTTTTGTATATGATATCTATAGTACACATATGTTCTATAGATATCATGAATACACCATATGTTCTATATCCCAGAAGAATGTAAAAGAAAGTATTCCTTTGAGAACAGTAATGGATTTGCTTCAATTTCATCTTGATTGTATGGAAATTAGATTTATAAATTTATGCATAACAGTCATAAAGTGTATGTCTCTGAAAGCAAGTGGTTATTAATGAATTTTCCAGTTATTTATTTCAAAGAGTCCTATTCATCATGTTTCATTCAGTGCAGGGCTTGGAAACAGACTCCTGTAAATTAGGGAGCCTTTTCACTAGACTGAAGAATTTATAGTCCACCTAGAGAGACAACATAAATGCAACAATACGAGGCAATATATCCACAAAGTACAACAAAGATAGTAAAAAAAAAAAAAAGTGAATATAAAACCAGAAACAGAAAAACTTTTCCTCACCCCAATTATTTTCAGTTCACTTCCTTATTCAGCAAGACCAAAAGAGTATAGTCATGAATTTATGTGTTACCTCAAGATAAAATTCTTAAATTAGACTACAATTTCTGATATGAAACAGCAGCTAACTAGTATTTGATTTGAGTTAAACAATGTAGAAGCGATAAACCATGAATCTTGGAGAAATTTCTGGAGGCAATAGGTGGGGTTGGCAATGTTTTATGCTTAGAAAACGTCACTCTAAAGGCTACACACCTTAAGGATTTTAAGAGGGAAAGAACAGGTCAAGTAAAGTTTCTTCTATGATGCTCCATGAGGCAGTGAAAAAGGTCAAGGGCAACAGAGGACTGTCTGATCACTACTTGGAGGTCACAGTTCCAGGCAGCAGCTTCCCCATAGTAACTACATACCAGCCCAGCTGTGACACAGGAGAGAATGTATAGCAATGGACGGAGGAAATCATATGAAGTGAAAGGTTTGCTGGTCAATGGTCTGCATAAAAGTACAGTCAGTAAAAATGGAGAACAAATTTCCATGCATTTGGTCTTTACCAGCCTTGGAGACTTCAAATAACATTTTCCCAAATTGCTTTTAAGCCCTTCAAAGGTGTCATGCTCTTTCCTTGACTTGAATGATAGTCCAAAGTCTGTTAGCACTTATATAACACTGTGAAGGTGATATGGAATATATTTTTTTCTGAAATGCCATTTAACCTAATAAAATTTGTTCCAAAGGTATATACGAATTTTAAAATTTACCATTGATTCTTTCTGCTTTGAGAAAGCTCTTGTTTGTACGCGGAAAAATTTTTATTTGTTTCCATAATTAACTATTGGCCTAAGGATTCTTTTCAAAGAGCACTGCCCAATTAGTTGAATTATTTAATGTTACTTCAGGTTTGTTATTTATGCCAGATGTTTTGTATGTAGGGCACACAGTTTAAAAGAGTGCACTCTGTAATATTAAATAATATGAAAAATGAATGCTGAGAACTGAATTTAAATTTGAAAAACTGAACAGACTGACAATTGACAAATGACCCAATTAACATTACAGACATTTCAGCAACTTGAAAAATTAAGAGCAAACAAGCAAATTTTTATTTGTATTAGAATCAAAGTTTATGAGATTATGAAATCATTTGATTTTCTACATGAGGAAAAGTATCCACCTGATTATTTTTATAAATTGCTTATTTATTTATGGTGTTTTAAAGGAATAACAGTAATGTGTGATTAAGAAACTAATCATTTAGAAGTGTTGAAAAAATTGTGTGAAATGGATAGTTACACAATTCTTTTCTGTTTTCTAGTGTCTCTGTGTTTCTGTGTCTGTGTATATGTTGTGGTGTGTGTGTGTGTGTGTGTGTGTGTTGTGTTGAACATTGTTGTAAATGATAGATGCATGTATGAGCATGTGTGTGGAGAGCCAAAATTGATTTTAGAAATCTTTCTCCATAGACCTTCCAACTTCTCCACTAAGGCTAGATTGCTTAGTCAAACCTAGAGATTGCAGATACTATTAGTATTAACAGTTGAACTATCTGGTTAGTTAATAGTAACTCCTACCTAATTCTTCCTGAGCCATCACCAGAGCCTCTCACAGTTAGTCATCAGCTAACTCTTCCCACAGACTGAGCTTCTTAAATATCTCAGTCAGTAACTGGTTAATGACTATTCCTTTAAACCCTGACTACAGAATAATGAAACTATTCATGTCAAGTTGATGGGAATAAACGGATTAACACACACATGCAAGATGTTTGAATTCCATCTAATAATTTCCATTATTTCTTTACAAGCAAGAAAGTCATATAATATTAAATATACTCTAAAATTCAGTTATAGCATTATACATCCTAAAGCATAGAAATAAAAAGAAACAAAAACGAACCACTATTTTCCTTCTTTGTTTTTGAAAATTGTTCTTCAATAGGAAAATGTACATAAAAAAGGTTAAAATCCCAGTGGCATTGGATCTACTATGGAATATCATCACTGGATAATTGTCTTTTTTCTTTTTAACTTTTTGGTTTATTTATTTTATGTGAATAAGTATTGTCCTGCTTATATGTATGTGCATAATATATGTGCCTGATGTCATTGGAGGTCATAAGTGGTATTACATCCTTTAGAACTGATGATTGAAAGCAACTCCATGCATTCTGGAAACCAAGCCTATCTTCTCTGATACTTTAACTACCAAGCCCCATGCTTGAAACTTTTAATCATTTCCTTCATTACAGTTTCTCAATAAGATCTTCACCAACTTATTCATTTTCTTTCCTCTCTTTATTTAAGTAGTCACTCTACTTTCCTGCCTTCTTCAACTTTAGGTAATCAAAACAGTTTTGGAATCTGCTTTGGGATCTTGTCATGTCTAAGGGATGTTGGGAATACTACTCCAATAACAGACATTGAGGATACATACCAAGGAAAGAATAGAGATTTAAAAATGAATTGTCCTGACAGACATTCCTGTTCCTCTTCAGGTGATGCTCTCCTTACAGCCTGTCTGTGCAATTCCAGGACTTCTCCAGCACTCTTCCAAGCACAATAAATACCAAAGTGGATTCTATCATTTTTTTATTCCTTCAGAGTTCTTATTAGGTTTATCTAAATCGCTAAGGAGTATCATAGCATTGTAAATACCTCGTATCACTAAGTCCAGTGAGAAGATGTGACTGCTTTTCTCTGTGCTAGATGGCCCAGCTATCTATTAGGAGCACCTTCTTCCTGACATTATTATCAGACACTGCAGATCTGTGTTCTCACTTGTATGACCTGGTTCTCTGGAAGTAAAGCACTTGAGGGCATGCTGACCTTAAGAGTTTGAGAGGATGGCGATCAATTCTTTGTCACCAAGGCTCTATTGGGGATTATATCTAACTGGGGAAGTGTCACAGTCTCTGAAGGAACTCATAGGTTGCCATAGTTAAATGATATTGGGTTGTTGGGTGCCAGGAGTTTCAAGTCAGATTCATCTGAAAAAATCAATATGGACACAAGACATTTATTGCCTTATTCCATTATACATCCATACCTCAAACATTTAACATGGTGTCAAGAACAATACTTTGAGCTCTTAAGCCTTAATCAAATGTAAAAGCAGAGAGCCACAGAAAATTAAATCTTTGGTGAACTAATACATCAAATTTATGATTTCTCTTCTTAGTTATTCCAATGAAACTTTGAAGAAGAAATGCAGAATATTAAGACTTGTGCCCAGGAACAGAAGCAGTTTTGAAGAAGCACTGGCAATATTCATCAATTAAGTGAAATGTCCAATTTGGTAGCAATAACAAAGGAAAAGGGAGTAAAGGACTCACAGAAGATGACTTTGGAGACTAGATTATTTCTAGTTGTTTAATTCTTTAGGGAATGTGTTGAGTTGAAATAGTTCTTTGTGCCTGTTTTGAAATAGGCTGTGGTACAGTGGGGAAATTTAGGATAAAAGGAGTGTTGTTTCCATGCATGGTATGAGGTGAGAAAGCTGATGACATTGTCTAATACAAGATCAAGGTGAATGACTATCTAAAGAACACTAATCCATGAGAAGAAACTTCAAGTTACATATTTGCTTACTTTGTTTGCATAAACCACTAAATTCATGTTTAAATAGTATCAACAATGTTGGGCAAAGCAACACATTATTCTATTATCTAGGTCTTAGCCTGTTTAAAGTAAACATATTTAAATAAATGACTTTCTGGTTTGTTAATATTTTTATACTATATGTATGAGGTGGATTCATTTGTAATATTAGTGAGAATGCATTAAAATTAGTATGAACAAAAATACAATGTACCCTAACTTATGGAAGATGGTTACTGACTATAATTATCTATTTATGCTTTGATCTACTGCTTTGTTGAAATATGTTTGCTGTATAAATTTTGTTTTCCACTATTTTAGTTCAAATAATACTGAATATATTCTTGTCAAATAAAAAAAATATGAATATATCTTTATC
The DNA here is from genome assembly GCF_004785775.1 of Grammomys surdaster. Taxonomy (NCBI): domain Eukaryota; kingdom Metazoa; phylum Chordata; class Mammalia; order Rodentia; family Muridae; genus Grammomys; species Grammomys surdaster. The sequence continues at coordinate 1,072,904 of NW_021621323.1, forward strand.
ATCCAATTTGGCCCTACTATATGTGTACTTATAAAAAACATACCTGAATAAATTCTCTACCTTCTATTGTTTTAATTTTCATTATTTAGTATGATTAGACCATTCCAAAATCTAGATTCTTCTAGTACAAGTAACATATTATATTTTCCAAATACATACACACATAGAGACACATGCTTATCATTAATAAAGAATATATACAGTCTATCAGTTTATCTATATTAAAATTTTAAAAATTAAAACACAGAAGAATAAGTAGATAAATGAACATTATTGTTTTCCTTACCCCTATTTTTATGTTACAAATAATTTATCTAGCCAGGTGTATAGGTCTTTAATTCTACAACTTTGAATGTAGAGGTACACAGATGTCTATGAATTCCAGGCCAACCTGTGTACAAAATGAGCCTCAGGCATGCCATGGCTACCTAATAAGTTCCAGGCCCAGGTTAAACCCACCACATTTGGGTAAATGTCCTTTAGCTACAGAGTAATTTTCATGCTATCCATACAGAAGGCCAGCCAGTGATTCATAGTAAGACCCTATATCCCCCCCAAAAAGACCTGAATAATTTTTCAATATACATTAATTTTAATTTTCTCAGATTGTTCTTATTTGTTTACATTAATTAAGTAAATGTTTCCGTTAAGCTTCTGAAATAGTGACAACTATGAAAGTGTTCTCTGAATACTACAACAAAGAGAAACACTACTTTCCATGAAGCCTCTCCACATGGAGAAATAGACCAAAGTATGATGGAAGGAGATAAGAACATTATATTAAAGATTGAGGAAAACAGACTTGCTACAATGTACCAGGAGAGGAAGAAAGAAAAGGAAATTTCTCTTTATGGGTAATAAGCCAGTTCTTGTTCAGTCAAGCAGTATTATTATTTTGATAAGAGCAGGATTTAATATGAAGTCTTAGATGACTAGTAACTTGTAGCAAACACTGTGCTTTTTTTTTTTGAACTGCACATTCCTCTTACTGAAGGTAATTTATTTTTCAATTTGGACATGCTCAGGACATCTGCCAAAGTTCAGATGCTTGGAGCCAATCACCCAAGACTATAGTAGTTTAGAGGCCTAGCTTTAACATGGTAACATATTGCTAAGAAGTAACTTTTTAGTGATTGCAATAAAACATGCTGAATTTATCTATGCCCATCACCCCTTGGTGACTGTGACTGTGCTTTAGCTACAGAGAATCTTTGTGTCATCTGTAAGCAAGTCCAAAGGCCTGGGAAGGCAGGCACACCCCCGGAGATTATCTTCTCAGTTGTCTTCACACTTTATCCTTTCTCCAGTGTATAGAGAAACAATTAAATGAATTGTGAATCTGGAAGGCAAAGGCTATGAGGCTGTTTGACAACGGAGTTCCTTTGCTAGTATTTTGCTGCATTTGTGACTCATGATTTTAGAGTGAATTCAGTAAAGAGTCATGTCATTTGAGGATACGCAGAAGTTTATATTTGCTTAGGATCTCGGGATTTCTTTTCTTTCTTGTGACTTTTAATTTGTTGTTTGGACTTCTTTTCTCCAGTGTGACTCATCACCCTGAAAGCCACGCTCTGTAATTTGTATTTCAGGAAGCAGGATAAGATCTATTGGTATGAACAATTAGATTATTTTATTTATTTACATTCCAAATGCTGTCCTGCTCCATAGTCTCCAGTCCCAGAATTCTTCACCCCATCCATCCATTTCCTTTTGCCTTTGAGAGGGTGCTTTCCTACACGCCTTCCCCTATTGCCCACCTCACTCCATCCCCAGCATCTCCTTCCCTTGGTCATCAAGTCTCTACAGGACTAGATGCATCCACCCCCACTGAGGCCAGGCAAGGGAGTCCTCTGCTACATATGTGCTGAGGCTCATGGAACAGTCTATTTCTCGGAGCTTCCAGGAGTCCAAGTTAGTTGAAATTCCTGTCGTGTTGCCATCCCTTTCTGTTCCTTCAGTCCTTCCTCTAACTCTTCCACAGAAGGAAGTCCAATGGTTGGCTGTAAGTATCTGCATCTGTTTCAGTCAATTGTTGGTAGAGTCTCTCAGATGACAGCCATGCAAGGCTTCTGTTTGTAAGCACAGCATGGCATCAGTAATAGTGTCAGGGTTTGGTGCCCACCCATGGGATGGATCCCAAGTTGGGCCAGTGGTAACTCTAACCAAACAAGTGAAATATTTGTATGATAAAAACTTCAAGGCTGTGAAGAAAGAAATTGAGGAAGATATCAGAAGTTGTCCCATGTTTACGGGTAAGTAGGGTTAACAGGCCAAAAATTGCCATTCTACCCAAGTCAATCTACAGATTCAATGCAATCACCATCAAAATTCCAACTCAATTCATTATAGAACTTGAAAGAACAATTTTCAACTTCACATGAAAAACAAAACAAAACAGAATAGATAAAACAATCCTGAAAAAAAAAGAAACTCCTAGAGATAACACCATTCTCAATTTCAGGCTGTACTACAGAGCTATAGTAATAAAAACCACATAGTATTGACATAAAGACAGATATGTTGATCATTGGAATCAAATTGAAGACATAGACATGAATCTACACAATATGAATACCTGATTTTTATAAAGGAGCCAGAAATACACACTGGAAGATAGCATCTTCAGCAAATGTCACTGGACAAGCTGGTTGGCTGAATACAATTAAATCCTTATCTATCACTCTGCACAAAACTCTAGCCCAAGTGCATCAAAGACCTCAACATATATTCATAAAATCAAATGACCGAAGTAAAAATTGGGTACAGCTCTAAACAGAATTCTAAATAGAGGCATCTCGATGTCTGAGAAATCTTACATGTTCAACATCCTTAAGCATCAGAGAAATGCGAATCAAAAGTACTTTGTTATTCCATCTTACACTTGTGAGAATGTCTAAGATCAATAACACAAGTTACAGCTTAAGTCAGTGAGTAAATGGAGCAAGGGGAACCCTCTCCATTGCTGATGGGAGTGTAAACTTGTACAACCGCTACGGAAACCAATATCGCAGTTACTTATAAAGTTGGCAATCAATCTACCTCAAGGCCCAGCTATACCACTCCTGGGTCATATACCTAAATAATGCTCCATTCTCCCACGTTAATTTGGGACCTTTATCATAATAGTCCTAAACTTGAAACAATCTAGATAACCCTTAACAAAAAAAAGGATAAAGAACTTGTGATATATTTACACAATGGTTTATTACTCAGATATTACAGAAAAAAATGACATTATGAAATTAGCAGGCAAATAGATGGAACTAGAGAAAATGTCCTGAATATGATAACAATTTATGTGAAGCATAAAGTGTATATATTCATTTATACATAGCTATTAGCCATTATGTAATGGGGTGATTCATGGATCTCTCTGGAGGGGAAGTTAGAATAGATTATATGGGGGGAGGTGTGGATGGAAGCAAAAGTCTGAGGTGTGAAAGAGATGGGGAGGAGTTAGTGAAGCTAGGGAAAGATGGCTGGAATTGGGGTGTGCATTTTGGGGTATTCATGTAGAGAGCTAATGCAGTAGAATCTTCCTGGAGTCTAAAAGGTGATATTAAATAGGACTCCTACTATTTGGAGCTACAAAGTCCCAAAGCTACTTCTTGGAGCCAGGCAAGGCTTCCGTTAGCTGGACTAAGTTGCGTTCACTTAAGTTGTTAACCAAGGGAATCTCATGAAAATCCCCAAACAACCCGATTGTTACTAGGACAAAAATTCATGCTCTGCAAACTGACTGTGTAGTTCTATTGTCAAGGACAAGGACTACAAAGTCACCGAACATGGAGAAATCCATAACGTGCTTACATGTTGCTCTCATCTCTCTGCTCTACTCTCTTTCAGGTGGGAAGGTACTCCGCAAGGTTCCACCAACACAGCCACAAAACCTTGACCTATAATTTGTTTTTGTCTGTATAATACACTAGGACAATGGTGGGGCAGATTTTGTGGGTGTTGCCAATCACTGTATGATTTGCACTGCAAGAGAAGTATAGGGCTAGGATAACCAATAACCAGAGAGTACATAGCCTATAGACCTAGAGTACAACTAAGCACTACTGGTCTACAAGAAATCAATAAAATGTTCCATGATGATATTCTGCTATACTGATAGACCAGTGCATTATCTAGTCATCATTAGAGAGGCTTCCCTCTGCAGCAGATGGGAGCAGAAGAGGAATCATAGACCTTATACAGATAGAGTAGGAGGGAAGAGTCTAAATAGGAGGTGTTCATCAAGTCCCTCCCCTCAGAACTCCTGTGGAAGAGGAGACTGAAAGAATGTAAGAGCCAGAAAGGATGGAGAACACCAGGAGATCACAGGCTTTTGAATCAACTAAGCAAGGGGCATGTGAGCTCACAGAGACTGACGCAGCAAGCTCAGGGTCTACATGGGTCTGTAGCAAATTCTCTGCCTATACATTATAGCTACTTACCTACTATTTTTTTGGTGCTCCTGACTGTGAGAATGAGTGGATCTCTGACTCTTGTGCCTGCTCTTAGAATTCTTTTCCTCATGTTGGGTCCAACTTGATATGAAAGTTTTTGCTTCATCTTACTATATTTTGTTTTGTCAGATTTAGTCATTATTTCTTAGAAGCTTGCTTTTTATTAATAAGAGAAAGAAAGAAAGTGCATGTGGAGGGGAGGGAAGCATGTGGCAAGGAACTGGGAGAAGGAGTGGGAGGGGAAGGTATCATCTGGATATATTCTATTAGAAAACAATCTATTTTCTATTTAAAAAAGAGAGAGAGAGAGAGCGGTCAGGAGGTAGAAGCTTATGAGAGGGCATCAACAAGAGCTAGAAGGCTAAACTGAAAGATACTCTGGGGAAATCCCTAATTGACTGTACAGATTAAATTATAGTTGGTGTTTGCTTAGTGCTTCCAATACCAGGGATGGTTCTAAGACCTGATTTATCAAAGCAAGTCTATGGAATCTACAGATAGAAGAAAGCAGTGAACGTTAGAATACAGATCACATTGTCCTGGCTGTGTGTATAGTAGCAGGAGATCTAGGATTCAAATATGAACAGCAGAGCCCAAGGGATATCAGAGGATTGCTCAGTGCATGATGGGGAAAGGTGCATACTGAAATGACACACTGTGGACCCTTAAGAAGAATAGAAATGGATGCCACTTGTCACATAACTTTGGATCGAAATCCAGGACATCTGCCTTTAGTTCCCAAGAGTCAAAGACTAAAAACAAATTTAAATTTTATTTTGCAATTATTCATTAGGAGTTTTATTTGAGAAATGGACAAGCTTATTAAATGAGAACACTAAGTCATAAGTAAGTCCAGATCAATTCCGGAAATAATGCAAAGACAAGGGCGTGAGACATGAATGTAGCCATGCCATAACATCCCAACCAACTTGGACCATGATGATGTTCAGGAGGTGATTTACAAAGGAGGGAAAAGAGAGTTAACTTAAGAGAGCATCTAAGAAGGAAGGCTGGTGTTGCGGGGGAAATTGGCACCCAATCAGGCTTATGTTACAGAGTCGCCATGTTCCCGACTAGGCTAGGCCTGAGGTCACTGCTGCCTTGGCTCAGTCAGCCAGCTCAGGCGGGCTAGTGACACTGGCCCTGCCACCCATGAGATGCCAGCATGGGAGATCGTTAACCAATCAACTAACCTAGATATATAAGTTGTTACCCAGGACTGCTCCCAATACATGCGTGGTCCTCCATTGCTCATCCATCTCTGCCTCCCTAGCTCCTCCTCTTCCTCCTCCTATTCCTCTCCTTCCTCTTCTTTTTCCTCTTCCTCTTCCTCTCCTTACTCCTCCCACTCTAGCTCCTCCTAACTTGTGGGGAAAATATGCTGCTGCAGGCTGGAAACATCTAAAAGAGAAGGAATGGAGAAGAGAGAAACAAGACATCATGCATTCTTTTGATTTAGGAACTAGTTACATGCATGAAATATATTTGTCTCCAAATAATTTTCAGTATCAGAATTAGTATCCTTGACTTTAATGAATTGCTCATTGACAAAACTAAATAAAAATGTTCAAAAGAATACAAGAAGAACTGGGGAGACGGGTTAGACAGTAAAGTGCTAGTCATACATGCATGAAGACTCTAGAAGAAAATGCTGGGCACAGTATCACACACTTGTAATGGACAAGGAGGACTCCTGGGATACTATAGCCATAGAATCTAGCAGAGTTAACAAAGTTCAGGTCCAGAGAGATACCCTGCCTTAAAAATATGAGGTGAAGACTGTTTGAGAAAAAGTACTGATGTCAACTTTTGGCCTCCATGTGTACAAACATATACATATACACATACATATATGTAAACACAATACACACAAATATGTGCACACATAGAATCAAAAGGAGAGAGAAAGCAACTTTGTGAAGAGGGAAATAGTTTTAGGAGTAATATTATTTTCATTTACAAGTTTTTTTCTGTGAAAGTAGAAATCCGCAACATATTATTAATTCTCAGGGCTGGAGAGATTGTTCAATGGTTAAGAGTATTTTCTGGTTTTTCTGTGGACACAAGTTCAGTTGCCAGCACCTATCTCAGAAAAGCTCATAACTACATTTAACCTCAGCTCAGTGACACCCTCTTCTGTTCTCCATTAATACACATGTACGTAAATATAAACACAGAAGCAGAAAAAATAATATATCTTTAAAAAATGCTAATATATGTGAATGGATGCCATTGCATTGTATTTTTCCAAAATACAACAAAATTTATTGAATAATTATTTTGATTCAAATTTAAACTAAGCAAAAATTAGAATATATATATATATATATATATATTCATACACATATGTGTCAGAAAACATACCAATACAAAAGCATGTATATGCATATGCATCTTTATATGTAAAATGCCCTAAAACAGTATAGTAATCATGATGCAGTAACTTATGCCTACCTTACCACTAAAACTAGTTATTATTTTTAATGCTTAATACAACTATGCCATATGAGAGATATTACTTTCAAACCTCGATTCTTAGTTGTATATTATTTCACTCTTATTATCTCCAAAATACACAAAGCTGTTCTGCAGTTTTCTTGCTTATTTTCAATATCTTATAGAATATCTGGTTTGGATTGAAAAAAAGATTATGTAGAAAGGTCATAACTGAGGCCCGGGCAAACCAAATTTAAAACATGGCTGGTCTCTAGATATGTGTTGTAATTTCTGAGACTGTACAGATACTTGTTTGTAGATGGGGACGGGAAGATAGAAAGAGAGAAAGGGGGATGGAAAGACAGAGAGAGAGGAAGGGAGGGGAGAAACAGTTCCCCATGGTATGCATTTAATGTATAGTCCTGACCAGAGTTTTTGGTAGCCTTTACTTATCTCATAAGGGACTGATTCTATTCTGCATTAGTCATCTTCTTATTGGCTTTGTAAGATTAATGCGACCTACAACTAGAAGATATGAGCAGACCCTTTCTGGGAATATTGTGGGCAAAGTGCATCTAATCTTTTCTTTGCCTACTTCCCCTGATCATAACCTTCAGCTATGCTTCTTTGGAGTGGTCCAGAAGTGGACAGATCCCAAAGAGCTTCCTGTTATCCTCCTTGTTTCCAACTGATGAAGAAGAAAAAAATACCTCAATATTTTTGGGATAAATACAAAAGTTTAGAAAGACAAATGAGCTCCAATTTTAAAATTTTTGTTATTTTATTGATGGGATAAAAGTTGACATTATCTAGAAATGCTTATTTTTCACATGTTGAAAATCTATCCTATAGTGGTGTATAGGATTGATTGTCTGCCCTTTTCTCCTGAAAATTGAGGCAGTGGCTGTGCTTGAGTTTTTCCCCCTGCCTCAATGCTATAAAGGCTAGTAGTTAGGTTTGGTTATCGAAACACAGAAACAAGACTGTTACCTACTAATTTCTAAGTTCCCAATGTCACCAGTAGAAGAAAGTCCTGGAGTGAACTTCATTTTACTCACAATGAAGCTATTATCTCAGGATGGGTGAAAGCAATCTGAGATTTTGGTGTTTTTCTTGCTAATCCTGGTGCTCCCTCCAACAGATTAGGGGGACTTGGAGAATACCAATAAAGTCACTCTAAGCATTTCTAGGGGTAAAAAAAAAATAAGGCTTAGAATATAAAAATTATCACCTAGCAAGTTCTCATGAACATATTTCCACATAAGTGTTAAATGTCAGGAAGATTTACAAAATACAATTGTCAGTGTCTTAATTACACTGTACAGTCACATTACAAAGTCAGAACCAGCATAAGAAGCTCTAGTGAGAGGTATCTAATTTATTTGTTCCTGTTATCCCAGCTTCTGACTTCCTCTACTTCCTTCACTTTCTTCTTTCCTTTCTTCCTTCCTCCTTCCCAGACTTCTCCTTCTTTCCTTTTTTCTTGAGTAGATACTCAAGGTGAGCAGCAAGGAGACAGGCATTGACTATTTCAGTGCTCAGCTCTGAAATCTCTGCCTCAGGTTATACCATCAGGCAAGAGTTTCACTCAGGTGTCAGTATGGACCTCGGTTCTTTGGAACATCTATTTTGTAGCCTTTTAGAACACATTAAAAATAACTTAGGATTTGGCATTAAAGAAAGGGAAATTGGAATATCATTTCTCTCTTCTTTCAGAGTAACAGATAATGTCCTCATGGGAAAAACCAGGAAATCAAATTTCTCACTTAATAATTCACAGGCAGCATATGGCCAGTTAGGATGTATTTACCTTTTAATCTGAGCTTGGTCCCTGACCTCTGTGGGTCATTTTGTCACCACTGCCTGCTTTTTATCTTAACAGCTTTGTTCTATAAAACAAATGGAAATCATTTCTAAAAAATGTCATCGCCCCAAAGAATGTAGGGGATAGGTTTTACTTATATTTGAGAAAAAATTTATTTTCACTTCTCAAAAAAGGAGACATACACAAATATGCAAAACAAAAAAGTCTCCTTTCAGATAGGAAAAAACCTCCCTGAAATAGGAAAAGAAAAGAACTAGGCATATGAATTAATTTTGATTATTCAAAGATCAGTTATTTAAGGAAACAGCTTCAAAGATTTTGTACTCATGCAGTAGAGATGAAACTGCAGAACACATTCCCTGGCCCAGAGGAAGGAGGAAATGAGGATATATATGTCCGTACAAACATTTACAAGCACTGCTCTGTCTCTTGTCCATGTGCTGGCTTACAACCTAAATGTGCAGAAGAGAAGACCTTACATTTTGAGCAATAAGATTCTCTGTTTGCAAATGAAAATTCTATCTTGACTGATAAAACATGCAGTTTCTGAATACCTATCAAAGTAAACTACACATACTCTAAATAATAAGTAATGCTATTCTGATGAAGGAGCTTTTTTTTTTAAATTAAATACATGTGTTTTTGCAAATCTTGATATCTTTGCCATATCTATGGCAGGAGCTTGGTGTTAGTTTAAGTACCTAAGCACATGAGTGAGGCCAGAGACTGTGGGCACTCTATATTCATATAAGTTCTCACACCATAGGACAAATGTTACCTATTAGTGTTTAGTCTTCATCTATGACATTATTGATATATTTCTATTTATTCACCTGTTACTCTCCCAATACTGTGTATTTTTGTGGGACACACTTTCTTATTCATATTCAAATATCTCCAATTGTAACTCTCTAAGTTGATCTGGAAGATTTCTTGTAAAATACATAATAGTAAAAAAAGAATAGGTTAATCTTAAATTTAGGACTCAAAAGCCCACTTCTTCATAGGAAGAGAAAAGTGGGAGGGATTAATTACTATAGAGTTATAGTTATGCATGTTGAATATGGCTGAGGAATAAAATATGATGGTGATTTGCAGCAGTAAAATAAATAAATATTCTTGGTGCTGTAAGGTTGGACAGTAACACTATCATTTGGCATGCCTACGTGGATGGGGAAATTTTCACCAGGTCCAATCCCTACATGTAGAGCTACAGGCATTTAATGACAGTTAATGGAGGGGAGATAAGTCTTCCTTTGGGATGAGCCCCCTAAGTGGTTTCTTGATACTAAGTGGTCACCTCTAAAACATATGCTATGAACAACACTAGTGACCTACCAGGTTGTACTTACAGACTTATATGTCTGTATAAATGCATACATGTTATAGAAATAATTGAAGGAAGAAAATGAAAAAAAGAACAAAGAGTTAATTGAAACACAAAAGATTCATTTGGATTCTTTGACAATGAAAAATTTACTACCTATATTAAGTTAAAAAAAAACTAAATAAACACAAAAACCAACATGTGGTCGGGGTAAAAATAAGATTAAAATAAAGAAAGAATGACGTTTATGGCTGGTTCACCAGTTTAGGGATAGAAGTATAAATGCCATAATTTTCCTAGCTTGTTTTATGTCCACAGTGTGTGTTTGTTTTCCAGAAAAATTATTGTTGTTAATATTTCACCTTAGATTTGTGCTACTGATCTAATGTAATTATTAATTTTTAATAGAGTATTAATGGTTTCTAGAGATGAATACTGTGTGATTGTTATTCACAGAATGTACTATAGACTTCTGAGATAGTACATGATGAATATACATATATGTACATGTATGTTTACATGTATGTGTGTGCATGTGTATATGTATATATGTATATATATATCACTTCTGGAAGGAAGAAAGTATGAGATCATAGATTTATTCTAAAGCTCACTTTGCATATATATGTATATATACATATACATATATACTAAAAGGAAAAATAGTCGCATAAAAGTTCAAAGGTACTGACAGAAGAGTGAGGAGAGAGAAAAGACAACATCTAGACAGCTTTGGGTGTCTATAGAAAAGTTTCGTTCTCTACAAAACACTGTTCTGCTGAGTCGCATGGGAAACCACATTCCTTCTTTTTCAGGTTCCATCCATGTTAGGCTATTCCAATTCTAGGATTATTGAAGGAGGACATGCAGAAAGAAAACAGCTATTTTCATTTCATATATATATATATATATATATATATATATATATATATATATATATATATATATAT
>NW_021621323.1:1083902-1087736 GCF_004785775.1 Grammomys surdaster
TATATATATATATATATATATATATATATATATATATATATATATATGTATATCCATTTCCTTTCTCTGTTCCTGTCAGGGCCTCTGTGACAATGGTTCTTTATCCTGGATAAGCTGTTCTATTTTCCTGGTTCATTATTCTCGTTTTCTCTGTCTTCTCTCTCTCTCTTTTTTGTTGTTTCAGAAATGATCTTATTGTGGCCACTCAGAGATATGAGGGTCAAAATGTTCACACCTTTCTCCCAGATCTTAGTTGCCTTGAGCTCGGCCAAGCTCCCAAGTTACCAGCTTCCTGCGGTTTGTCATCATCTTGAAAACTCAGCTGTAGAGCTCCTGCTAGACTTCTCATTTCTGAAAACACAGACATGATCATTTGCTCATCTATCTCAGAGCATGAATTCCTTCTGCAGTTAAGGTTTCTGTGTTACCGTGTTCTCGGTTTTCTCCTTATAGCTTCAAATTTTGTATTGAAAATAAAATGCTATTAACTATGCTTTTCATAAGTGGTCAGTGATAATAGTCAATGTCAATTGAATCATGTGTAGACCTATACATATGCATAATAAAGATAGCCTTTCTAATGTGAATGTTTCTTAGCTGTCATGAACCACTATGGTAAATACCACAGGAAAGATTACCTCTATGGTCATTGTTTGACAAGGCAAAATAGTAAAAAGAAAATACTACTTGGGACTTACAGGTCTTAATCTATATAACAAGAGGAATTATCTCTTCGTGTAATCTGACAGGAAATATTTGAAAAGATTGATTTGTCACTTCTCGATTGGTCAAGTTCACCACTCACATCCTCCCGACTGGGAACCTTTTGCTGTCTTATCTCTGCGTTATAACTCAAGTCCTTCACTCTGGCCCTGTGTCTCTTTCATTAACCCATTTTTCTAAGCCCCACGTGACACATTTAAGGTTTTCACAGTTCTAAAGCTCACCTTGCAATCCACTCAATGTGCATTTCCTGAGATTTATATCTTCCTTAAAAGCCTGCATTGCAATTGATCAGTTTTCACCAGGAGTCACAGCCTCCCAACACCTCCTGTTGGGTTCCATTTCCTCTACCACTGGCCTTCAGTATAACAGATCACTTCAATGGTTTGCTAGGAGCCTCCATATCTTTCTTTATAGAGAAAATGAAAAGCTGACTCTCAACATTAGGCAAAGCTGAAGTTGCACCCACACATCTTGGGAGCCAGTGGGTCCTTCCTTGATCCCTTCATAGAATTAGCTTGTGGACTGCTCAGACTTTTACATCAAAAAAAAAAATCAATTGTAGACTCTGCTGTTCTCTTTATTCCACATCAAGAGATGAGAGTAATAAACAGGACTCTCTCTGAGTCTAAAATATGCGACTCTACAGAATGGACCAGATATAGTCTGAAAAGTTCTGTACAATTCAGTATTTTTCCATGTCTCAGACAAGAAGTCCTGTCATAGAGAAATCTAATCATAAAAGCATTAAAACATCACTGAACTAGAAGCTGGCCATTTGGGCTAGGCTAGTTAGTCAGCTAGCTCATGAGATCTGCCTGTCTCTTCCACCTAACGCAAGGGATTACAAGCAAGTGAGTGCCTGAGTTTTAAATTAAGATGCTTGCAGAAGAGTTGCTCTTAGTCACCAAGACATCTCTCAGCCCTTGTAACTTGTAAACACACACACACACACACACACACACACACACACACACGCAGAATTAAAGAAAAATAATTGAGGCGCAGCAATGGTGGGCAGAAGACACCTCGAGGTCTGCCTCACACTAGTAGTGCAGGGGTGTCCCAGTGCCACATTGTGGGTCCACTTTTCACCCTGCCACAGGGCATGGCTGCTTGGAGGAGGCAAAATGTGGGAAGAATGATGTGATTGAGCTTCTGGCCCTCAGGGAAGTGTCAAGACGACAGGGATAAGAAAGCTCAGTCTGAAATGTGAGAAAGCCTAAATTGGGGTTCTCTGACTTCTGGGCTCCCAGTAGCTGCTGGAAAATCCCATAGGACATCAGGAATGAAGTGTCGGAGGTTCACAGGCCTGTGACTCCCAAACTCCTGGACATTTAGGCGTCGTTGAATTGCGAGGAATTGAGAGCAGAGTCTGGGGACCTGCAGGCTGAGGATGGCATCTAGCCCAGGGCCAGGGGAAATGCGGAGCTCCGGCTTAGCTCGGCTGTGATTGTCCTTAGGTAGCCTGCAATTGTGCCTGGAAGCACAGAAAGGCTTTCTGTGGGAGAATTAAGCTATGGCTGTGTAGTTGAAGACCCTCTCCATAGTCTCCACAGTAAGTCTTGATGAAAGAGACAGTCCATGGTTCTAAACTGTTTATTGACTCTTCATCGTGGAAAATAGATGCATACCATACCACACGAGCTTTTCAGGATGGACCTGATATTAAATGTTTTTTACAGAGTGGAATGTCTGGGAAGGGAAGTTTATCGGCTAAACCTTCAGGGTCTCAAGGTACTTCCTTAGCACGGAGAACTCTGTTCTGGGCCCATATGACCACAGGTTACTGTCCTTAAGTGGGAAGTGTGGCAAGAGTTCCAGGTCAGGAATCTAGCAGGGAGCAGGGAGGCACCTGCAGTCTCAGGTGTGAATTTCTGGGGATTCAACCCACTGTACCCACCATGCTAGCTGGCACGGTTTACCATCCCACACCATTACAATAAGCAAAGTATCCGGTGGAGAAGAGAGTGTACTAGAAAAACAGAGCAGTGGGTGCTCGATGGAGAAAGGCAGAACTGGAAATGTGATGCCAGTGACAGGTGAGAGAGAGAGAGAACTGAGATTGACACACTGTCATTGCTCAGTAGGCTGGAAGGGATGATGTGCAGAAGCTTGGAGTTTAAGCACATGCAGATTTAGCTTCTCAGCCTGCCACATGGCTCTGGGATTTGCCCTTTCTCTGGGTAACAATGAAACCCAGATGAGGAAAGGCTCACTTTCTGGATTGGACCTATTCAAAGGACCACATTTGTCCATGATGTCACTGGAGGTCATATTGGTATCTGTGGTCCATTCTGCTTCCCCAGGCCATGATGAAACCTGAGATCCACGTGGACATACACAGTCTGTGTTCCTGAAGCATTGATGATGTCCTCAGCCTTTGCTCTCTGGATTGGCAGGTGGGACTTGTTGATGTGAGTGGCATATGTAGCCACCTGAGACTATGTTGAGGCCCAGTGGTCTGTGCAGCCAGTGAGGGCCATCAGTGGGTCAGTGGTCCTAATATGCCCATGGGCTGTGTTGATGTGTGTGGCCTGTGTTATCACTGAAGCCCACACCAATATTTGCAATCTGGAATACTGTCTGAAGCCATGTTGATATGTGTAGGTGCTAGAGAGATGGCCCTCCTTAATTGATGGCCTCTGGGGGTGTGGTACAGGAAGTGAAAGACTCTTCCTTCCTTAAAGTTCTGGCCACTAGAAATGTGAATGTGTTCCAGTGTTCCAGTAAGTGTATGACAACACAAAATGAATTTCTTCTCCTCTCCTTCTTCTTTCTTTCTTTCTTTCTTTCTTTCTTTCTTTCTTTCTTTCTTTCTTTCTTCCTTTCTTTCTTTCTTCCCTCCTCCTCCTCCTCCTCCTCCTCCTCCTCCTCCTCCTCCTCCTCCTTCTTCTTTCTCCTTCTCCTCCTTCTCCTCCTCCTCCTCCTTCCTCTTCCCTCCTTCTTCTTCTTCTTCTTCTTCTTCTTCTTCTTCTTCTTCTTCTTCTTCTTCTTCTTCTTCTTCTTCTCCATCTCCTCCTTCTCCTCCTCCTCCTCCTCCTCCTCTTCTTCTCCTTCTCCTCTCCTCCTCCTCCTCCTCCTCCTCCTCTTCTCCTTCTCCTTCTCCTC
>NW_021621323.1:1088136-1120055 GCF_004785775.1 Grammomys surdaster
CTACTTCTTCTTCTTCTTCTTCTTCTTCTTCTTCTTCTTCTTCTTCTTCTTCTTCTTCTTCATATTTTCCTGGGAGAAACCATGAAGGTGTGGTCAGCTTACATGGGAGGACTGGGAAGTGAGTGTGATCAGACGCATAATATGAGATTCCAAAATAATCAATCAAACTATTTTTAAAAGAAAGTATATGAACCTAACATGACCAGTAAAATACTTAATTTTCAACTGTTATTTATAAATCATGTCAATGATTAAACTGTTGTTTACTTTCCCACAAAACAATTGAATTCATTATGATATCTTTCTATTAAAACAAACTAAAATATCAAAATAAAATCTGTTGAGGTATAAGGTACATATTTCAAAATGAATGCAGTTAAATTGTACAGTTCAATAGGTTTCAGATCTTCCATACAGTCGGTGTCAGAGCATTTTGACTTTCTTCCTTTAAGCTCAGTGTTATTCACAGTCACTCCTCCCCTCTGTTTGCTTGTATTCAAGCAATTGAGAATCTACATTTTCTGAAACATATTGTTCATTTATCACAATCTTTTCAACATACAATCTTGTGTACA
Source organism: Grammomys surdaster (assembly GCF_004785775.1). Classification (NCBI taxonomy): domain Eukaryota; kingdom Metazoa; phylum Chordata; class Mammalia; order Rodentia; family Muridae; genus Grammomys; species Grammomys surdaster. The sequence goes on from NW_021621323.1 coordinate 1,088,712, forward strand.
TAAGTAACTTTGTAACTTATTTCACTAATTACTTTCATTGTATATTTTTTCCTTTTTGATCTGTCAGTCACTAAGAAGTATGAAAAATCCCACTTTTTGATGGATGGTTCTCTTCAACTTAAACTTATGTTATCAAAGACATACATGTTAGAATGCCTAGATTCCTGATCATTTCAAATTATTATTTTCTAATAGTAATTAATAACTCTTATTCATCATTTTACTTTGAAGCTTCTCTTATTTGATGCTATTAAATATGCTGTATAGAATATTTTTGGTGACTAGTGCTTGTTATATCATCTTAAGTTTATAGTTTTACCTACTTGTCTTGATTCTTATAAAGAATATTCTGTCTAGGTATTAATCAGATTTTAATGTACACTGTCTTCTTAAAGTATTTAAGAATAAATTTTAATCATGTTACTGTTTTACATAAGTAGCGATGTGGCTTTACACATATTTTATCAGTATTTTGTGGTCATTTCTATTGTCAACATTGCTTGAAAGAGTGTATCCATTTGGATGTTTTTTAAAGAAATGGTTGTTTTCCAGGTCAGTAAAATGAGAAAGAAATATGTGGTCTGAAGGTATGTGCCAATTTTCAAGTTGCTGGGGATCCAGATGAATCAGAAAGCAGAAGGTGGACATTTATATGTGGTTAAATTCAGTTATTGAGCAGGTGTGTTTTTGCTGAAGCCCCTCCCACAAATATAAAGCTCAAGGTTTTTCTTTTTCAGCCCTTGAAATGATGACTCCCACAAGCAACTCTTCAGGACTCACACTGGAGTTCCATCCCTTGTCTTCTTGTTCTAAGGCTTGAAGCTGCTTGAACTGAGAAGCTGTCTTCTCACCTTTCCAGCCTATAGCTGGCCATTGGGGACAGCCTCCGATCATATGAACTGATCTAATAAATCTCAGCACAATTACACATACATTCTATTGGTTTATTCCTCTAGAGAACCTTGAGAAATACAATATTCCATCTTTGTACTGTATTGGTTCAGGGAGTTTGGTCAACACAATAAAAATAGTTTATTCTTTTAGGTGTTTGATATACTTGCTTTTGTTGAGAATATTTTATATCTCGGTGAAGGAGGCATATAATCGAGAGAGAGCCAGTGGTATTAGGTTAGTTAATTCATTTCCTAGTTTAATCTCATAATGGTAGTCCTGAGTATAAATGCCTTACAAATCGAACATAAGACTATTTCTACTACTTTCTTGTATATTCTGGAATAGTATAATAAAAGAAATTTATTGTATATACAACCTTGAAGAAAAAGAATATTTGGACAATAGGGTCCCAGTGTATGTTTTATTTATTAATAATCAACACACACTTATACTCAGTAGAAACTGTTATGTATTATTTCTACCAGAATTCTGTGTAAACTTTAATTTGTATAAGAAAGAAACAAAATTTAAGGAATCAAACTATAATAACATACTCTTGAATAGACTTTTAAAAGAATCATGTCCCATGAGTGTTGAGCCCAGATTGCTTAATTAAAGGGCAATGATCACTATGAACTAAGTATTCTGGAGTCAAATAGAAGCTACAGTTATTATATACCTCCTTAAGAAGGATATCAACATTCCTGGCTTTTGACGTCTGTAAGATAGAATTTATAATAAAATGGTATCCACTTTTCATTTGAATTTTGCTAGAAAAAAAGCTACCCTTTTACAGTTATTTAATAGTATAATGTATTGCATAACAACCTTCCCTATGGAAAAAAATGCCTAATTTGAGGACCTAGATTCCACCTCACCCTCCATTACGGGCTGCGAACTAAGGTTACTCTCAGTATTGAGAGGAGGAGTGAAGCTATGATGGGAGCTCTCGCCTATCTAATGTGTTCAATGTCATGCAATAATTTTGCAGTACTCTATGTCTTGATATTCTTACCAACTTCTAGGAGGTCTTCACTGTATCTCTTCAGATAGCTTTACTTTCTTCTGCTAGATATAAGCATTTCCAGAAATCCATGCCTAGTTGTTTCTCACAACTTACATCTTATTGTTTTCTGATCTGAACCACATTTATGTTTCCAAACATTCTTATTTATTGACTCTGAAATTTGTAACACTCTTTGGGCTCTCCGGTAGTCCAGAAAAATTTCCACTAATCCTCTTGAGTATCGCTACCTTGAGACTTCATACATTGAACTCATTGTGTGAAGACCATAAATTCTTCATTTTTTTTCTCACACACCCTTTCTGGTAGATATTGCTATCACCTTGGCCACTTGAATGGGGTATCTTTCTAAGTTTACTTTTAGAGATTAACACTTGGCCAATTATGAGACCCTTGCAATTTCCACTGACTGGTACACAGCCCTTCCATTTCTCTCCACTTGGAGCCACTGTCCTTTATTGTCATTCTTTTCTTGTGATTTTTACTGGTTCTGGATTGATACCTAAACAGCTTTTCTTTGAACTTAGTCTATATATAACTTCCAGGTTGCATTTTCCTAATCCATTCTCTAATCATGCTTTTTAAAAACAAAACCACTATACTCCAATATATTCAATCATAGCATTCTGTTGCCTATCAAATCTTTGTCTGCAGTTTGCTTGAACAGTTACTGTACCTGCGATAAGGCCCAGGCTGATATTGCTCCTGTCCTAAGCCAGGTACCTCTTGGGAGTCCACACTGAAAATAAAGCTAAGCCTCTTCTTTAAAGTACTATGTTACACTGCATAGCTATTTCTATTTCTTAACCATGCTTCAGTCATTCTTTCTCAAATGTGTCACAGAGTTGCCTAATTCTATTTCTCCATTTTCTCCCATTGTAGAATACCACCTAAACAAAATGTTTGAATATATTGCTTCATTTTCATAGGAGTTCTGAAAATTTACAGCACACAGTACAGTCTACCTGATTTGACTTGTGCAGATACATTTTATATTTTTTATCACATGCTTATGGCAAGGTATCACTTAATATCATTATTCTTATTAATATTTTATGTGTGTGGGTGTTCAACTTGTGTGTATGTCTTTGCACCACGTGTGTACAATGCTCACAGAGGCTAGATGTATGGCAAAGATACCATTGGATCTTTTGGAATTGAAGTTACAGATATTTCTGAGACACTATGTAGATGGTGGGAATTAAACCCAGGTCCTCTGAAAGAGCAACTAGATGTCTTAACTACTAAGCCATCTTTCTAGTCCTAAGAACTAATATTTAATTAGCATTCTGTGGAGAAGACATAATGCCTTCTAAAATGCTATATGCAATAGCATAATCTCCATTTAAAGTCATGGATTCATTCACTTTTTTGTTGTTATTGAATATTTTGTTGCTTGTTTGGTGAAACATTGTATTTCTATTTAGTTCTTTCTGGCTTGAAACTTGCTATGTAGGCTAGCCTTGAACCCATGATTCTCTTGGGTTTACATTTATGTACATTCCACTGTTTACAATTTTTTAATTGCAGTTTGATTGCCTGTTTTGACATTGGCTTTTTCTGTGTTAACTAGGTTTGCCTGGAACTGCTGGGCTCAATCTGTTTCTCTGCCTCATTCTTCTGAATATAGTGCAGTGTGTATAACAGCACTTGTTTTTAAATTGTACTTCAACAAGATCCTGGTCAATTTTAATGTCAAGGCTGACTTTCCATGCACTAAAGGAAGAAAACTCCCGGGAGTCTTTCCATGACACACTGGCTTCTCATTTGACTTTTTATAGCAAAGATATTCGCAGCCGTCAGGGTGAACTGGGATAAGAGGTTTACCCATTTGGCTTTGTTCTCACTTTCTCGAGAACTTCTAAGAAGTGACTTTTTGCCCTTCTATATGATAGTTCTAAAATTCAATGAGAAAGATATTTACAGTTCTGTAAATATCACTTTGGCATTTTACATTTTGTAGGAAAAAAAGCTTTTACATTGCAGTTCATAGCCGAGTTTGAGGTTCTTAAATGCCAACGAAAGATGTAGAAAAGAGACCTTTTTCTGGAAAAAAAAAAAGACCCACTTTAGATTTTGACATTGAGAAATTTGAAGAACTTTTAGAAATTTCTGTGAAGAATAAAGATGTTATTTGATGGCAGGCCACGAGACTCATCTTCACTCCTTGGCACATGGGAGAAGGCATCGGGTGTTAGAGTGAGTGAAAGGGTATGCTGTGCATTACTTCTTTCATAAGATGCTTATATGATCAATTGCAATGCTATACAGCAGTAGCAATCAAACTTCTTCAGGAAATGGTGCTAACTCTGTGTCTTGGTGAACTGAAGAATGGAGGTGTTCAGACATACATATACTTTAAAGGTAGAGTTCGTTCCGGTTGGGAATAATACCATGATGCTCCTTCACAGAACATTACCTTTTAGAGGAGGAGAGGGCATCCTTTCCTCTGTGTAGTTATTACATGGGTTGGAAAATTATTACAAGAGTCTCAAAGTTGCAGATGGATGAGCTGGAATATATATCGTAAATTATTGTTTCTTGTATTCATAGATTTAGCAAGAAAGTACACAGAAAAAAAGAGTGAGCTCCTGATATTTTTTCACAATAAATATGTATATAATAAATTTATTCAATCATGTGTTTAATGGATTGTTAGGTTGGGTGCTTTTATATAAACAGTCATTAATATATCATGTGTGCATATGTGTTATTCATATTATTACTCACGCTACCATTAGAAGACAAATAAAGTGTTTAAATGAATAACTGAGAATAATGTAATAAAGGGCTCACTTATAAATCCCATCACCATGCTATTGCAAGACTCCAGGGATGTGGACCTGACTAGGTTGGGGAGATAACAAAGAAAAAGTAAATACACAGTCACACAGAAAATTTGGAGTTTGGGCTGGCTGATAAAGAAACTACATCCCTATAAAAGCACAGTGTTTTTATTTAACTGCGTTGAACAAAGAATCAGGATTATTTCATGCAGCTGAACAAGGAAGTAGGGTGAGCCAATCAAAGTAGAAGTCTCTTCAGGGGAGTGACCCTCAGGCCATAAATACCCAGGGATAGAAAGTTTGATGTCCACTTCAATGTCCACTTTCTGCACACACTATCAACACCTATACTGGCCATTTCCCCAAGCCTAACACACTTATGATGGGTCTGAGGATTTTGAGTCTTTGGCATGCCCAGGCTCATGTCTATAGCACACATTCCTTCAGGCCTCATTCATTCTAGGCTTTATCCACTCCCATGATAACTTCTTACTTCATAGCATTAATATCATAGACTGAAAAGGGTGAGCAGATCAGAAAAGACTGGCTCATGAACAAAGGCTATTCTAGGAATGTTGACTTTGGAAGGGAACCAACTGCTACCAGCCTATGATATAATGAAGAAAAATCCAGAGGATACCAACTTTCATTGCTTCTATTTCTTTGATCTCCTGACCACGATTTTACGGACCAAACTGCAAAAGCGATTTCAAATATTTAGATACTCAGAATTGCCTAAAATATTTCTCAAGGTATTGTATTAATATAGACAATCTTGGAATAATTTTGTGACCAACTGATATGAATACCTTTTCTCTTTCATGTAGTGATGGTTTCTATGGCAATTTCATGAGTTTAAATGTCAACAGATTTGGTGGTTTATATGCTGGGCATGTTCTGCTGCTATTGATATAGAAATTACAATTCAATGGTTAAAGTTTTATCACAGAATGAGGCTGTTTCACCATGTAGAACAAAAAACCTCATGATTTACTTTTAGTTTTAATTTGTTTTCCCAGTTTTTCTTTACTGTTTTGTCCAAATAGGGAAAGTTCTTGTATAGAAACACATGCAGTGCAACAGCAGAGTTTGAAGTACACTGTCCTTTGAGAGCTGTTGTGTAGATCTATTGTCTCTCTGAAAAAGTGGCTCCAAAGTACTTTAATGGCACTTTGCTGAAGATGCAATATACAATGGTCTCATACACACACACACACACACACACACACACACACACACACACATGTATGTTAGCATGTATATGTGTAAATGCATGTGTTATCCATTTACTTTTTTATCTGTAAAGAAATAAAGAAGGTGTTATATTCCTTATGCACACATATAAATGTATATGTAATCACTGATGTGTATGTGATGTGTCTGGAAGTTTATTACTAAACAATTACATGTGGGATAAATTGATTTTAAATAAAAAAACAACTTCTAAGAAAGATAAGAGATTTACTCATTTGTTTATTTATTTATGCATTCATTCTAGGCTGTTAGCCAGTAAACTGACATGTTTACATCTTGATTTTTCCCATTTGCTTCTCTTTCCCTTTATAGATGTCCATTCTAACAATTACTATTTACACACTAATGTCCAGGAAACTTTCAGAGTATAACTTCTAGTACTCCAAATTGCTAACTCAGTCATTGTATTATTTTAGTAATCTACCCCTATGTTGTAAAGTACCCCAATGTCCTGGATTCTTTTTAAAAAGCACCTATTATATTTTAGTTTCTGTGGTTCAGAAATAGTGGGTCCAGCTGACTTGAGTCCTGTGTGTCAGGGCATCTCACAAGGCTCTGATTTAGGTGCAGGCCTTGGTTATGATATATTTAAGGGGATCTCTGGAGAAGCCTTACTTCTTTAATTCATGATAGGTACCTGCCTGTTGCTGGAAGTTAGGCTGAGCCCTCCCTTGGCTTTTGGATCTGTATGTCTGTCCAGTTTGTAGGTGGCAGCAAGGCAGTCTGCTTCCTGATGTGAGAAGAAGAGAAACCACATGAAGAGATGCCACAGACACATGAAACCTCATGTTAGAGGTGTCAGCCCATCATTTTTGCTGCATTTTCTTCATTAGAACAGTGATTTGATCCAATCTTCTCATGATGAGACATAGAAAGTGGTGGCACAAGACATATTAGGAGAAGCCTTCATATGCTCATTTCCTTCTTGTTTGTCATGGGATTTTACAACTCAACATACTCAAAGTTGTATTGAAATTGCTTCTAAAACTTTTGTTCTTGAGTGTGAATAACTCCTTGGAATGCAGTTAATGCTTTATAGGAATTTTTTGTTTATGCATTTATTAATTTTACATGCATGTACATTTAGTTTATTTATTTACTTATTTATTTAGTCTGAAGGTTCGTTGTTGATACAAGTTCGTGTTACTAGTACAGAGATCTTTGGACCACCATGTAGTGTATGCAATTCCAGGCAACTTGATCTTTAGTAAACTTGTCTGGAAGGTCAAAGGGCTCCTCATTTTCTCTCTGACCTGATATGTATGTATGTATATATGTCTGTCTGTCTATATGTCTGTCTGTCTGTCTGTCTGTCTGTCTGTCTGTCTACAAATGCACAGCATGCTGGTCCTGGCTTTCTTTCTGTCACCACCTTCAGTTTCATGACATATCTGAGAATTGGTGTTTTCCTGTGTAGTTGTCTGTCATTCCGCTTCTTGGTGAGGCTGCAGAGCCTCTGACTGCAGAGCATCCTGACCTAGCATTTCAATGGAAACAATGGAAGTAAAAAAGCGGGTCCAGTTGGCACTTTGGCCTTCCCTCAACTCTGGCCATTATGCTTTCAAGTCAAAGGGCTCAAGACTTTCTCTACTTGAACCCTTGCAATTCTAGATAATGGAGTCCAAAGGCATCTTCCAGAACTACTATACGATATGTACAATCTTATAGCTATCTTTGAATAAAAATAGTACCTAATGATATTTCATGTGGAATTTTTATATTAATAATGTGTTGATATTTGAAAGAAGGACTTGAAATTGGTTGAAGAAAATGTGAAGTGAATTAGAAACTCGGACTCAACTGCCTATCTTATACAGACTTTTAAAACAAGCACTTCATTTTTCTTGCCCTGCTAACAAAATCTGATTCTGTTATGGAGGCTTAATAACATTTTGGAAATTTCTCCTGTCAGAAACAATTATGCAGCAGCTCCTCCTTGTCCAAACATTTATTTGTCCTTCCCAAAGAACTTGGTAGATTAGTGAGACCTAATGCTACCTTGATAGCAGGAGATTGCATTTCTGAAGATAGAATTATGTCTAGAACTTTCCTGTCATAGAAATGAGCTAACCCAATTGCATGTGCTCTATTGCTTTTCTGGAAACTTTCTAAGAGTTGGGGCACTGTCGCAGGCAGCCAGCCATCTCTGCTTCTCTAAAAGTGACTATCTGTACGGTGGTAGCTATGTGTTTGAATCATGGTATACACAATTTATACTTGTACTCTTCCAAGCGTTTTGACCACCTTTTACTTCTGTCTAGTTCATCAAATAAAATAACGAGTCTATCTAGACACTTTTACTTACTCTTCTGTAAAGGTGTCGTTAGTATTTTTATAAAATCTTTTAAATAAAAAAAGATAGAGAGGTTTTCCTATGCTTTTGTTTGTTTGTTTGCTTGTTCTTGTATTTTTTTTTTCAGAACCAGGACTTGAACCTGAGTCCTTTCCAGCCCCAGGCTCCACCTTCAGCTGTGTTGCTCTGTTGCCTATGAATTTTGAACATGAATTTACTCTTACGGCTACAAAATGGCTTCTGTGATTTCAAGAATTTGTTTCTTATAAGTTTCTCACGTGGTAAATAGTTGCTTGGCCTGCCTAGGTGTTCACTCTTCTCTCTATACCCATTGATTTTATAAAATTCTCTTTAGAAGTGAGAACCGTGCTGTTAAGTTATCCCATAAAAAATGCTAACATCTGTACTGTTTTCTCTCCGCGAACTGAGTAAGTGTGTCATGGGTATCGATCAAATAAGGGTCACTTCAAACGCCTACTAGTATTTCACTTCCTCTAGTTCAGGTCAAGAGCCTTTTGCCATTTCTTAAACCTCTCAGTTGTCTGTGATATTTAGTGAGTGACTTTTCTCTGCCCACTTTGCTCGGCTACATAGTCACAGTGTCACAGAGGAGCCTGATTTGAGCACTCTTAATCTGAGTGTTTTGTTTTTCTGCAGTATAGCTTTCTTTCAGTGCCATGTGAAAATTATTACCTAGTTTTATCAACATTTTTACATTTCAGCATTATCAGGCTATACTTTCTTTTATGTTTCTTTTTCTTTGCCAATAGTAAGCTCTATTTCCATTTTGACCATTGTTGTGGCTTAGGTCAATTCTGAGTGTTTTCTCCTCACTTTCAGGCAGTGTCCTCTGAATTCCTCAGTCAATTCATTCTCGCAATGTCAAGCATTATCAGCTGGAAATTTCGTCGTTTACTTCACTGAAAATAGTCATGCAACAATAACAAAAAGCGTATTCCTTGCCTAGTTACTAGATTTATCATAAATACATTTATCAATAGGTGCCTAGAAGGCGCTGCCTTCTGTCTTGTTTCTATTGTTTTGCTTTTATTCAAACACTATGCTTATGTATTTGATCCTACTCATTTTCTTCTGAAGGTTGTTTTCTTTTCCAAATAAAACATTGTTTTCCGCATCATCAGTTTTTCCTATTAAGAAATTATTTCTGATAATAAAGAAACATAACATACAATTTTTTACGGAAAACAAATAGGATACATATAATGAATGAGCAATGACTATTGTCATTTTTCAGTCATTCAAACTTTAGTTTGATCTGGAGTTGTAAGACTTCTCCAAGATACTTGAGAGGATGAAGATAAGGAGATTAAGTCAAAGATACTTTGGTTATAGAATGAGTTCAGAAACAGCTGGTGCAAATTACCAAGACTCTATATAAAAATACAAACTAAAAATGGAGCTGGGATGTAACTGGGTGGCAGAGTGCTTAACTAATACTTATGGATACTGTGTCTAATTCCTGGTATTGTCAATTACTTCAGTCATTTGAAGTACTTTAAGATTAAATATATTGCCAAGTGTGGTGCCATATGTCTGCAATTCCTGGATAAGAGAGGTAAAGGCAGGAAGATTGGGAGTTCAATATCATTCTCAGCTACAAAGCTAGGTGTTTGATATCAACCCAAGCTATATGAAGCCTTGTTTAAAAAAAATAAGCATTTAATTATCATAGTAACAAATGTAATTTACTGTAATACTTTGGCACTATATATACAAATTCTATTCTCTTATAAGATTTGTAGAAAACTAATGTATCACACACTACACTAGTTTGCAAGTGGCATAAAATTAAAATATTTTTGACATAAACAGAATTGTTTTTCTAGATCTTTGTAATAAAAAATAGAGTTTGAGAAAACATTTTCATTTCTGAAGAGAATGAGAAAATAATCCCAAATCTCAAGCTAGCGATAAATCTCTTTCTTGGTATGTTTGTTTGTTTTACTCTTTAATAAATACTTTTATAGCTGTTTATTTATTTCCCCTCAATATCTTCAGTATAGCATCTTTATTGATGTAGACAAAGGAGATGACTCAAAAATTTCAATGTGCTAATTTAGCAAAAGACGCCTTCATTTTTAATTATCAATGCTCAATATCATAATGAACCTTTGCACACCTTTGGGTGGATATTTATATTAATCAATTTTAAACATATTTTCATGAGTGAATGTTGGTGCAAGGATTCATCAGCATACGGGCAGAGGACAAAGTGCAAACATAGGTGTTAGGCTTTATCTGACATCTTCAGAGAGGGCATCTTTGCTTGTTTGTTGATACTTCAACAGCCTAGCCCTTGAGTTTCTTGCCCTGCCTCCCATCTCACTGTTGAAGAACTGAGATTGCAAACACATGCTTTATGCTGGTCCCTGTGAATCCAACTCTTGTGTTCATGCTTCTGTGGTGAGCCTCTTTGTCAATGAGCCCTTTCCTGGATCCAACCATTGTTACTAATAAGTATAACTACTCAAAATCCAATCAGACTTTGTGATCATCACTCAAGGGAGTGGACCGTTGTTTTGGTATAGTAGGCAAACCACAAAAACTTTACCTATTGGAGTCAGAAGAATGGAAACATTCCAGTTGCATGTCATTGGAAATGTGTTTTCCTTCTCATTTACTAACTGTATGGGATTAGACCCTCCATATGACCTTATTTGCCCTGAAACTCTGGGAATATTTTTTTGGCTATTACTGGGTTGTTCCTAGTTGCATTTCATGACAGTATTATACGTGCTTCATGAAGATTATCTAATTTAATCCTCACAACAGTTCTTTAATTTTAGTACAATTACTATTACAGATACAGGCCATAAAGAAGCTTATAACAGCTAATTAAAATGCCCAAAGCTTCTCACTTGATAAGTAGTAGAATTTAGCCTTAAAGCCTGGCTGTCTGATTGATGCAAAAGCTCTAGACACCATATCAAAGGACACCCTCTCCCAAAGCTGATTAGATCCACAGAGAACAAACTATAGTGTAAGTAGAATGAGTGCTGTTGGTTTTCCTCTCCTAATTTTTATTAAAATCAGTGGTAGAATTAAAATTTTAGATCTTTATAAACCTGGCCATTTCCCCATTCTCTACACTGTAGCTCCCAAGTGGTTGCTCCATATCTTGTAAGCTGAGATTACTTCTAGGAAAGGATTGCATAGGATAAATGAACAATTAGCCAAAGTTTACCCTATTCAGTATCTAAATTGAGTTTGAAATTCACAAGAAAGATACTCATTTGATCTAGGGTTCCTGATAGATTAGAGCCTAGGATTTTGAGTTTCAGGTGGTTATACACTCAGGTCCACTGCAATGAAGTACACATTCTTCACAATGTATTGCAAAGTGTCAACAAGGAACATACTCCTCTCTTAGAAATTAAAGTAGTCTGTCAAGAGAAGAAAAGTCAAATAGGAAGAAGATAAGTTAGAATTGATGTAAAAAAAAAAAGGCTTTATAAATTTTCATCCTGGAACTGAAGTCCAAAGAGGAGGATATGGTTTGGGATCAAAGCCAGAGCAACCCTGCAGGGATGGGGAGGGCAGTGAAGATGTCATCAGCCTTTTAGAAGATTCTCAGAGGAAGGAGATGTTTGTGCAGTTACTGTGCAGAGTGTATTTATCTCCAGTGGAGAATCAGAAGGCTTGAGCCAATTCCAATTTTTCATCTGAGTTTAAGTCAATGTGGAAGATCATTATATTTTTCTTGCACTATCACAGACTATGAAATACACAATCGGAACTGTAATACTGGAGTAGATTTGAACTATAGATGAGACATGCATAGAAAAAGAATGTAGCAGGATATATGAATAGGATAACCAGTCATCAGAAAGAAATTGAGAAATTTCAGTTGCTATGAAGAACATGAACCCAGCCTAGATTTAGTGAAATTAAGTATATATAGAAGCATGGCTTCTGTATATTTCATCTGTCTTCTTAGTTACTTTTCTCATTACTGTGACAAGATATATCTTACAGAGCTTCTTCAGGAAGGAGACGTTTATTGTAGATTGCAATTTTAAAGACTACTTCTATCACAGAGGGGCAGACATGGTAGAATTAATGGCTGCAAGAACATGTGACAGGGGTTTCTACAACTTGGTAGACCAGGAAGATGTAAGTTTGCACCAGAAACATGGTGGGCTATAATTCACAAAGCCTGCTCCCATGACTCAATTTTGCTAGATATGTCTTCCATTCCCAAACTCCCATAACTTCTCCAAACATTATGAAGACCGAGACTAAGTGTTCGGTCATGAACTATGGGGTAAGCTACAAAGCCAAACAATAATATCCTGCATGACTTTGCAATTTAACCTTTAGCAATGATGAGTTCAGGAAATGAAATTATTTTCCAGATAATATTATTTGCATATTTTTCTCCATCTCAGCCTCTCCTCAAAGTAACATTGTACATTTTTGGGGTTTTATTATTGCATTATTTATGAGAGTCCTCCTTTTAAACTCATTGTAAATCAAGATCTTATGTTGAAATATCTTCATTACATCATTGTCTCTTAACACTACAGTTCCTAGTTACAAATTATTTATTTATAGCTGTCTCTTCTTGACTATAAGCCTCATAAAAGTGTCTTTTAGGTTCCAGTCATGAATCTCTGTGTTATTCTCCAGTCTGTTAAAAGAAGTTTCTCTGATGAGGGGTGCCCTGTGATTCTACATGCTTTACAGTACAGCTTCTTGGACTGCTCACAGCATGACCTTCTTTCACCAAAGAAATTGTTGTCCTCCCATTCTACTTTAGCATTCCTCATTATTCATAATTTTTAAGAATTTCATATAAAGCATCGATCACTCTCACACTCCTTTGACTCCTCCCAGATTCATCTCAGCACATCCTACTTTTTGTTCTTTTCAATGTTTTAAGACCCACCCATCAAGTACAGACTGTCTTGCTCATATAGTCATAGGTGGTCTTCTATGGAGCACGCACTATGTCCTAGGGACCATATCCTCCATAAAAGCTAACTCTCCTCTCTCAGCACCTGTTCATTGACAGTATCTGCTTAACTAGGGCTAGAATGTTGTGCTCACCTCCCTCCTTCATGCTGGATTTTTTTTTTTTTTGGCCCGAAACTGAGAAGATTTTCTGCATGCTGTCACATTCAGATATAAGTTAATATGTGTCATTTCCCTGCAGTCCTCACCGTTTAGCCATCCACTGTCTGAGACATCCTTGTTAATAATTCCAGGGGTTCCCAGGCATATTTATAAAATAGCTATACAAACCCAAAGTTTATTGCTAATAACTAATAAAGAAATATATAGTAAAATGCTTTTAAATGTATTATACAATATACTTATTTTATAATAAACATTGAAAGTACATGTAAAATTCATTGTAAATATTTTCTATACATAGAATTTTTATTACATTTGAATTTTGTGTGTGTGAGAGAGCTTACACATGCTTGCACATGTGTTTGTGTGTGTGTGTGTGTGTGTGTGTGTATGTCATATGATAACTTGAGGACATCCATTCTTTCCTAGTTGAGTTTCAGATATCAAACTCAAGTTTTAGTCCTGGTGGCACATGGCTTTACCTGCAGATCCTTCTCACTGGCCATGACACACGTAACTTCTGTGATTCTGAAAGATGAAAGCACATAGCATGCTAAGCTGATGGACATGCTTGTTTATTTTCACATGAATATTTGGCTGAACATTTATTATTGGATGATGTTTATAGAACATCTTCAATGCATTTTATAGAAGATGGGTAGTCTGATTTTATAGCTATCAATTCTGAGAATGCTGGTTCACAGAACTATGATCTACAAAATGGAAGAATTAAGTTTGAATTCATTTCAGAAATTGGAGTAAATTTTGTCCCTATGTCAAGCCAAAATCCACTTAGTGATTAAAAAAAACTCAAATAGCAATTTATGAAACCAATCCTTCTAAAACAATACAATCTAAAGACATACTAATTTGATTCTTACATGCTAAGGAATTATGGCAGAAAAATATCAAATGTCTCTTTGGTATAATTAACCTTGTATATTTCCATAAAGGCAGAAACTTTGCTTGTACAGCAAAGATCAAAAGAAGAGTAAAGCAAAAAATAATACAACATATAACAGAAAAGACTATTGAATTTCAGCCAATGAGTTTCAGGATTTATCCTTTGTGTGGAGGCAGGAGTAATTCAAAGTGCGTATGCTCGATGAATAGAGAAAAGGAGAAATGAAGTCCTGAGATGAAGCTTCAGTTAGCACTGCTGGAAACACTTTGGTTCATTGCTGGTTTGGTTTTGAGCTATGCTTTAGTCACGTGTGCTCAGAAGCCTTTTATGTTGTCTGATTTATTATTAATTGCTGCATTGTGCCACATGACCCCATGGGTCATTGCTACCTAGTTTGTAGGAAGCTGAGGTTTAGACTAGTGCAGAAGCCAGCTGCTAGTCAGACTCCTAGATACCTATACTTTATTGGCCAGTTTCCTTAAAAGGCCACTATGTTGACAAACTGACAATTTTTTTTTGCAAGTAGGGAGATGGATTGAGAGGTCAGGAGCCTATCCTTTTAAAATCTCCACAAGACACATGGCTTATATTATGTCAGCTAAATATTAGGTGTTCACATCCATCTTTAAAAGAGCTGGGAGCTGGGATTTTAGCTCCAAGTGGGATTTTGTTATGAAGAAAGGAGCCCATGAATACCTTTTCAAAAATGTTTTCAGTTTCTGCAGAATGGCTATAATAAAAATAGGAGTGGCTGAAAGGAATACAGGCCTTTTTTTTATAAAGGCTGAGAACATCACCCAGAATTGGAAAATTCTGCTATACTTGGTGTTAAGTGTAGACAAGGGTGGAAAGTTAGAATGGATGCTGTACCTATGAACTGTCTTCCCCTCACACTGATGGCATATGGCCCTTTGTGGTCAGCAAACGGCTTTGCACTTAGCAAGTTTCATTTCTACAGAAAATTCAAGAGGAAATCGCTAAACCATGTTCAAACTCTTAAGCAATTTACATGTTGTAAATATTTAAAACATTTCCAAATATATAAACACTGACTGTCTCATAGTTCTCATAGATAAATCCAAACGTTTAAGCATTTCCGTGGGGGCAGTGAAAAGCCAATGCTCTTTGTTCAGATGTTATTTAGCATATCCCTAGATACTGAGGAAATGGTTTCCTGGGATGTTGCTTCCTTTTGGCTAAGCCTGTTTGTGACTGTGTAATCTTTTAAATGGGAACATAATCCTACTAAGGTTAAATGTGTCCACTTACATTTTGTCCATATACATGTGTTTTTCTCACTGAATATAATTTTAAGCTGTTAAAAAGATTCTGACATGATCAGTACTATTTTCTATTTAACTATGTCCTATTTAAGTTAAATAATATTCTACTCATAAAATTTCTTGTGTATTCTATAGAGACTTACTTTTAAATCATTTTTCTTATATTTTTTTTTTGTTAGCCAAACAGAAATTTCTCTTTAACTTCTCATCTAAAACAAGAGCTTTTGTCCAAACTCTGTCAACTTGAACAACAGTGATCAATTGAGGTGATACCAACTTATAGTATCACAAGATGGACAGTGTAGATTGTGAACCAAATAATGATTAATGATGAAGTACTTACAGAAACAGACACTGAGGGTTTGGCATGTGGTATAATTTAAAATGATTAGTGATCTTTTATACCATTCATTGAAGAAGAAACAAGTTTCAAAGACATCAGCTATCATGTCTGAGGACACAAAGCTTCAAATGGCCTCAGATAATACTACAAGAGATGTATATGTATAGATTTTTATGAGGATAGTGAGTCAACAATTACATTAGCCTGAATTAACCTGGAGGTCTGTAGATCCCTATGGATGCAAGAATATGTGTGAAAGTGACTATGAAATTGTATATATTTATGTAGACAGACTGTTCTTAGTCATAATCAGGTTCTTTCAGGCAATTTTAGTGACTATTATAAACTCACGACCTAGGAAAATCAGTAAATCGTCATGACAAAATAGTAAGATATTTATTTGTATATTTGCTCATAGATTTCTTTATACTAACATTGCAGCCCTGTGTGTATGAGAACTGTCACCACAAGATCATCACAGATGACAAAGCTAAACGCTAAAGCTACTTGTACAATGATGTCTTGGCTCTGGCACTAAATGCGTTTGTGTTTTGAAAAATCAAAAACTTGTTTACTCTCTTTTTAAGTTTAAATTTTTTCACTACCATCCAAAATAATATTTTAATTGGAACAGAGAAGGAGAAAAGATGAGTAACACATCTTGACTAGCAAGTAGAAAATAGAATATCTTTAAAACTGAGTGTTCAATGAAACACCTTCATAACCATTGGCAAAGTGAATTTTAAAGTAGTGACACTGAGCAAGTCTCTGTGACTCACTAAAGTGAGTTGGGCATAAAAACTCACTTCTGTCACATCAACACGTGCCGGGGGAACAGGATTGCCAAGAATTTGCATCCAGTCTGTGTTATGTAGTGAGTTCTAGCCCAGTGTTGTTTAAGCAATGAGACCCTGTCTCAAAAACCTGTCACAACAACCCAACCTATCCCACTACCCAAATCAAGAATGAACAATTTGGAAGAAAGTATTAAACCCATCTGATAAATTCTCTAAAAAGCTCTCCTGTGAGTTTTCTGAGTATTTGGACTTTAACAAATGCCCTAAAACTATGTATGCCTCAGAGAACATTTGCCTGTATTCAGAAGCACTTCAGGAGTTTGTATGTGGGCAGACACAGATGGTAGGGGCCATATGGGCCTGTGGACTTCAAGGATAATCATGTACTAATACAACATCTCAGATAATTTCTTCCATCCAAACCCACCTACTCAGTGCATGTCTCTCTTTCAAACCTCAGAGTCTCAGTCATTTCATACTGAGAGCTCTGAATGTTCCCCATAGGGGGGTGTAGTCACAAAGACATGTGGGACCATTCCGGGAAAACAACAAGTTATTGCAGATACTATTCTCCTAAACAATGTTGATGAGCACAGAAAGTTCTAGGGCCATTCATGTGCCAAGGTGGAGTTAACATCTTACTTTTGGATACAAACAATATGTTTTCAGCTTGTTTCTTGAGTAGATGGTTCCTAAAAATTGGCTGGAAATACAGAGGTGGAAATGATAAAAAAAAGGGGGGGGGTTAAAAGTATCTCCAATGTAGGACCAGTGTATGGCTGTCACCTAACTGAAGAAGTTGTTATGAGCTGTGTCATTTTGTCACACAACTTCAATTCATTTTGATCAGGCTGATGGTAGACATGGAAGATCATTTTTTTAAAACTAATATTTTATGATAGTTGACCTTGATTCAGTTGAATTAGACGTGGAAAATCAGTATGACATAATTATAAGTGTTTGTTCAGTGGTGCATAAAGGATGTTATATCTACCTGAGTACACGTACATACCATGTAGGTAATCTGTCTCAATTTTACAGTCAAACTGACATTGGGTAATTCTGTCACATTTTAATCTATCTTTGTTTTGCCATATAAGATTGAGCTTATGCAGTCTGGTGCTAAGTAGAAGGGAATTTTGCCTGTATGTCCTCTGCACCTGCCATATTGCACAGATCACTGGATTTCAGACATAAATCTCTGTGGCTGTCTCTCCTGAGCTTCTGAAGGGTGAGTTAGACACCTCTAATTGTTAATTTCAAGCAGAGACCTGAGCCACTGATAAACAGCCATGAGCAGATAAATCGTTTCCTTGATCCTGGGTGAAGTGAGTCTATGGTTTCTTTTAAGGAGTTTCCCCTAAGTCCACAGGTGACCTGAGCTATCCACTACACCTCGGCAATAGTCTTGGCAATCTGCTCATCAGCATCCTCTGAAATAGTACTTTCCTGTCTCACGTCACTCCACTGCTTACACTTCCTGGAAACTTTCCAAAGAACTGTTATACTGAATTCATTTTCTTCAGCCCATCTCCTAGACGAAACCCAACATAAGACCATATGAAGAGGAAATTATTGCAGGATGCAGGAGCATTTAGGCTAACAATACAGGAGATATCCATGCATTTTTCATTCATTTATTTATTCATTTACTCACTGACAACTTTCAGTATGCTAAGAAAGATATTTTAGTGATAACCAGTTCTTCCCTCACATTACTGAAAAGATCTCAGTTAGTGGCACACCTGGACTTTTCAAAGATGTGAAAATTTAGATTTTTTTTTCTTACTGTTCTAGGGACCAGTTCAAGGGGACCCAAGGATATCAAGATTTACAAATTATTCATTTGCAAATGGCAGAGGGTTAAAATTCCACACACCCAAGAGCAGCCCTAATTATTTCATGTGCATAGGAGATCTCAATGCTCCTGGGAGGGAAGCCATTAGTGAATTCTTTCACTGAGACTTGCTTGAGTTTAAGTATGCTAACTACAAGGTGCTATGTTCTCAATTCTTAGCATTTATCTAAAAAAAAAAAAAACAGCTTTGTTTTAAAGTGGTGTGTAGGAAGGTTTCAGAAGCACATTTTATTCCCATTCTTTGTTCTGTTCCTTCAGTACCATCTGGTCTAAGGGAGAGACATCCTAATTGACACTAATGGCTGGGAGGTCCACTGCAAAGTACAAAGTTTACAGATTAACAGACGTAATTAGAAAAGACAAGGGATCTGAATTAAACTAATACATTTTGTTGGGACCTAAAAAATAATTTAAATGTATAATCAGAGCTTAATATTTTAATATACAAGGTATTTTGTAGGAATTGCCTATACTACTGGGAAGTACTGAAGCACAATATTTTATGGGAGAATTTATATGCCCTCCTAAAAGAAAATGCTGGCACAGTTTACGAATTTTCTGACCTCTACTTGTTCCCATTCTAAAGAACTCCGAGCAAGTAGAATCAGCCCCCATGACTCCCAGAGGTTAGCTACTTTCATTTGTTCTGATATAGGAAGCATGCAGACATTGCTTGTGTATGTGTATCTCTTTATGTTGTGCCTTATTGCTTTATAATAACACTGTTTATGTTAATGGAAATTTTGTGGTTTGTAAACATTTTAAATGTCAGCTGTTGAGGTTCTTAACGTTTATTATTCTCAGATACCATTCCACTGTTATCCTTGCTCTTTATCATGCAACAAAACCTCTTCCTCCCACTCGCCAGTGTAAACAGTTTAACACACATAACTCATGTGTATGCATACAACTTTTTTAGGTCCAGCTGTGTGTGCCTTCTGTATCCTTCAGGAATTCATTCAAGTGAGGAATAAATAAGGGAAGGGGGCAGGAAATGAATGTGGGGAGATATTCAGAACACAGATAATTTTGAAAATTGTTTATATAAGTTGAAGTATTTCAATATACAACATCTTTTACAGTACTGCAATTAAAACTACTGTTAGCTTCTTTTAGTATTAAGTTGAAGTTAAGTGTAAGAGTTGGGGCTTTGAAGATCATTGTTCTGGCCTGTGGACAGGTCCCATAGTAAAGAAGCCAGAGATCAGTGTGTCTAACCTCACTGCGACACAGTGAAAAGCAGGGAAGAGCAATGTCCCTGGCAGAGACAAGCAAGAAGTGATGCTATACACATTCCACATGGAGGTGTCACCACAATGGCTTTCTAGTTCTCCCACTGAAAGATCTTGGAACTGGAAGCAGTACGGGTCAAAGATGTATACCTAACCCCAATTCATGTATGAGAAATGATGTAACACAAGGTATTAGACAATAGTAATTGTGGGAGTGGGGATGAGAAAGAGAAGAGAGGAAATAAAGCCAAGAATAAAATTAGAATGGAATGCAGATGCCTGATACAATTTCACTTGTTTTTCCTTACCCCTTACAGCAATTTTTACAATCAAGCTCCCCTGACCTTTTCCCTGCTGACCCTTCCCCCTGCTCACCTTTCCCCCTGCTAACCTTTCCCACTCCTGTGGCATTTCTAGGAGAGGGATCAGAAGAGACACTGTGATCCTCCATGCCCATGGCCCCTCCATGCATGGCCCCTACGTCATCTTTTTTTTTTTTTTTTTAGCGTTTCATCTCTAATTTTTACTGACTTTTTAAACACTATCGGCATTTTTGTCTGACTATTCCACTGCGTTGAGGATGTGCTGAAACCTCAGTTCCTAAAGATTTGGCTGATCAAATGAAATGCAAGTGACGCCATCATTGAACGGAGTTTGCCTTCTAATACTTAAAAGCCACTTGCCTTTTCAGGCAAGTGTGTATGCTTTGATTTATCAAAACATATCCAGAGAAACTTTGAGGAAATATACCATTCATTTATATGATTAAAAAACAATATAAACAATGTATCCAAAAGCAATCAAATCTTGAACATCTAGTGTATGCAAAGCTCTGTAACAGTAGGAACATCAATCTGCATATGAATTGTTAGAATAATGACTTTTTTTTTTAAAACCACAAACTATATCTACTTCACAGCATCTAGATTCTGATGTTGTTGAGTTTATGTTGATTCTCCATACTGGGGTTAAAAGAGTGTTTTTGTAAGCTCACATCAGAATATTGTCAGCCCATGATTGTGTTGAGCTCAGTCTAACACAGACTAAGGTTTGAGTGGTTCTGCCTTTAAAACTAGAGTGGATATGGATGAATAGCATGCTTTCAGGAGAAGAAAAAAAAAGTGACCTGGCAATCAAGAAAAAGAACTGTGCAGTGTGTGTGAGCTCACAGGCAAGCACACACGTGTACAGGGAGTGGAGGGAATGTCTTGTCTAGTTTGCTTAGAGAAACCTCCTATTGGCATGAGTAGATCGGTTAGTACAGGATGGGAACGATGCTGAGTGCTGTTTTGATATTCTTGTCTGTCACTGTTGTGTTGAAAAGCAGTCATTTCTGGGAACTTGAGAGGCATTTCTCAGCAGTCGCCATAATGTTTACCCTCAGGGAATCCAGCCCAACAACTTCAGCAACCAAATTGGCTTAAAGACATTTCATCTCCAAAGGTCTCTGTCATGTTCAAAAAGAGCAAATCATCTTTAATCTATAGTTTAAATTGAAAGTGAAAGACAGTAGATATTAACCTGAGGTCTCTGCTCCAGTCACATCCCACAACCTCATTCAAATGCCCTGCTGGAATGACAGTCTAGAGCAGCACGCTGGCACTTCTGATCTAAAATATTAATCATTCTCTTTGTAGACCTTCAAGATGGCTTGCAAGTGACAAAACATTCTCAAAAGCACAGGGGATAATAGGCACATTCTATACAAGCCTTGGAAAATGATTTACACACTGGGGAAAATATTCAGACTGGGAGAATGACTATGTAATTATTATAGCATTAGAATCCTCTGCACTTATGCACTACATAAGTCCTTCTACCACTTCAGCCCCTAATGTGTACAAATGTTTTTCATATTTCAAATGTAGCAATATTATCGTGTACACTTCTTTTTTGCTGTGAGTTGACATATTATCACTTAGTCATCTATACCTAAACTTGAAGAGAAGAGGGAATTTTAAAAAAGATCAGAGGAAACACAGTATTTTGTTTTAGATCCTGGGTAATAAGTTTAAGCTCATCAAGTCTCGAGGCCTTGCTTACTTTGTTAAGCTCTGGTGTTTATTCATTTTAATCAGCCATTAATGCTTCCTAAGGACTTTGCTCAGTATGTGAGAACAATGCTTCTGAGATCTCATGGACATTTAACTGAGTCATGGCAGAACATACCACATATGACCCTGAAATGGAATGCTCACCCAAATAGTATTCTACTTGCTGATCTCTGCAGTTGTGGGCATGAGAACAGGATGATCTGGAGTCCTGTCTCTTAATGACTTGCAGTATTAAAGTGAATATGTAGGGCTTAGCTACACTTTAGCAAGTGGCTATAAAGGTGGAGCATCCTGATTCCAAAACCTGAAAGACAGAATGCTTCAGAGTCTGAAAGATGTGAGCACATCATTGCACCATAACATTTTGTTTCCAAAACAAATTCATTTAAAATGTTGAACAGAATTGCTTTGGGGTTGTGTTTATGTAGTATAACCAAAGCACACATCAATTTCTTATTTAACTTGGGTCTTGTCCCCAAAATGCCTTATTGCGTTTATAAAGCTGTTTCAAAATATGAACATTTTTACAAAATCTACAACAATTTTGCTTTTGATGTTTTTAGATAATGGACACTCAGCCTGTACTTAATAAACTTCTCAACTTCTCTGAGATCAATTTGATTTCTCTTTAAAAGCACATACTTTAAAACGAACTCTACAAATGTGCTTTGAGTCCTTTTATCATGATACTCCTGCTACAGTCACTCTTATATGGAAACTCAATAAGTATTTGTTTTTCATAGAAGTCTCCTTATAGTTGCAATGATACAACCTGAATGTTCATGTGTACACAGTGGTGGCTAGGCTGGTTATTTCTGGCAGCATCTCTCACTTCTAGTAAATATCTGCCACATGACAAGAGCTTGGGAGATGAGATGTCTCTTCACATGATAGTCTGCCCCTTCTTAAGGCGCTCTGCGCACAGCTTCCTTCTCCTCCTTACATTCCTGAGTTCTCTACGGTTTTATCATTTCACATCACCCTTCTCTTTGTGGAAATGCTAATTCAACACCTTCCAAGATCCCTCCATCTTTTGAGTACATCTTAATAGTGCACCTCACCCTCAGATGCAGATAACTTCCTTTGACATGGAGTCTTGTTTAACATTCAGATTTTGTGTGTAATTTTCAGGCCAACGCAGACTTTGTTTGGCAAGTCATGTGTGTGTGTGTGTGTGTGTGTGTGTGTGTGTGTGTATGTGTATTTGGAGAAAAGTGGGTGGAAAGTGTACCATTCATACACCCCAACCATTACTTTTTATGGCAGTTTTCTGGGTTCTTTTGAAGAAGATGGAGTCAAGCTCTTATTATACCCAACTCATATCTTGAGATTACCTATTTCTGTATACATTAGCATATCTGCACACTTTTCCCAGAAATCTCTACTACAAAGGACCTCGCTGGCCACATGCATAGAATCAATGACTATCTTTCCTTCTCTTTGCCCTTGACCTTTGCACATGCATCCATGAAAAGGCAAAAACTTTTGGGTGGGTGCTTCTTAAAAAACAAGGTGATCATTTAATCTGCTTATCCTTCCCTGTGCCAGTCAGTGGGGGACACGGTACATAAGTGAGTAGCACATTATTTTTGCACTATTGATAATAAATGAATATAGACTTAACTCCCACTTTCAATTTAGCTAATTTCTTTAATAACTGCCTCCTGTTTGGTATCATCGTGTGTGTGTGTGTGTGTGTGTGTGTGTGTGTGTGTGTGTGTGTATGTGTCTGTGTACAATTTGCTTATAGTTACCATTTCCTGACTTTAATGAAAGCTGCATTGTTCCAGGGCCCTTTCCTGTTTTCTCTTTTGCCATATCTGCAATACCAGGCTAAGTAGTTTAATATGCTTTTTCTTTAATAGAAATACAAATACACATTATAAAAAAATAAGTCTCAAAATGTTAAGCTCACTGGTCTTCTTCTGTGGGTTATTCCCACAGAAAAATCAATACACATCATATTTTCCACAGGACATAAATAAGATTCATGCTTTTATTGTTAGTTTTCAGGACTTCTATTAACTGCTGGTAAATCTGCTTTATACTATGTCTTTATCCACCTGTGGAGATTCATCCTTTGGGCCAGCAAATGATGTTTTATATAACTGACTGTGGTTGGTGCTTTCTGTTTCCAAATTTTCTGCCTGATGCTTATTGCTACTTAGATAGACCATTCAATACTTAGTTCTTAACTTTTGATTCTCCTACTGAATATGCCATTTTTTTTCCTCTCGTGGATTCTCGGAATCTTACAGTTGACCTATTTTTCTTATTACAAAAGATGTTAACATCTAAAGCAGAAGTTGGCAAATCATGACCAAGTGGGCAAATCTAGCATAGATTTTGCTTTTATGAATTTCCCAGAACTATGATGGCTTTACATTTTTAAAAGGTGGTTAAAAAATAATACATGATAGAGATGGAATGTGGCCAATAAACCTGAAATATTTACCATATGATTCTTTTTATGATTCTGTTGTTAAACCCTGCTTCGGAGTATATCTAGCTAGTCTCCAAATATCCAACACTCAGAGAATTTCTTATCATTGAGAAATAGTACACTAAAATGACTGTCTTCAGAGAGAGCTGTTTACCTGATTATAGGTTAAATCAGCCCTCACATATTTGATTTTATACCTGGAATTTAAGGAAAATTGTTGCAAATATCTTGAGACTAATTTTTCCTTGCTGCTTTAAATGTTAAGAAGGCATTGCCTTATATTTTTGCTCTTCTTTCCAGAACAGAATGGATTGCCTCATTCGTACTTGAGTCCAGCACATGTTCCCTTTGTTCTATAAATCCTGGGGTCAACTATGAGCAATAATTATAATGCTGGAGTATCTGGAAGTTAATTCATGGAAGGAGAAGCATTATGGTAAGTTTTTCATTGCAAGTAGTCAGTGATAAGTAGATCAGGAGATGAATGAAGAGGGATGTCCATACCAAGAATACTCTTTGAGCAAGAATCAACTTGGTCTTGAATGACATACTGAAAATAGAACAGAGACAGTATGAAATTAAGTGCTGGGACCAACAGTTTATATTAGAAGAAATATCACACAAAAACCAGGCATAAATTCTGGTCATATGCAAACCCACCACCTCAGAAGCATAGATAAGGGATTTCTGGAACAAATTGCTTAGTCATATTAGCTGGAATCAATAAATTTGTGCATTCTCTTCAAAATAAATTGAGATCTATTGGAAAGAATGTCTGATGTTAGCTAACTATGGACATACTCACATACACACACACACACAAATTATGGACACACACATATATGCAATAATGTGCGCACGCACACACACACACACACACACATACATGCTTGCACATCCGAATCTACTCCTCATGTAACTATGAAGATGCTCATGTACACTACCGACACACGATTTTAAAAAAGTAGCAATTACAGCATCTGAAGCATTAACGTTTGTTGTATAGTTCACAGGGAGGCTAGTATAAGTGGGAACGAAAAAAGCAGAGTAAAGTAAGGAACTCAGAGCTCAGGGCCTCTGGGTACCAGATCTAAGGGATGCTCAGGATGTTATCTTTTATTATGAATGAAGTAGTAGCGACTGAGGGACTTTGACTTTGAGCGTAGGATTGTAATTCAGTACCAAAAATTGTGGTTTATTTGTATTGGTGGAGAATAGGTTATAGGAAAGGGGAAACCCTGACAGGTCAGGTAAAGGAACATTTTAGAAATTTAAAAAGTAGAGATAGTCAGGCTCAGGACAATGATGACAGCAACATAAGAAAATATTATTTAAAGGATGTGACTGTGTTTTTAAACCACTGCACTGTGTTGTATTATACTGTGTTGTATTTTGTACAAAATATAAGACAGATGGAGAGTAGAAAAGAATTCATAATTTTGATGCAGTATAAATGAAATGATAAAGTTTCTGGAGGAAAATGAGGGAAGGAGGTATAGTTTTGATGGAAATTAACTAGAAGCTGGCTACTTGGCTTCTAGAGTTGGTGATTTTCACCTAGCCATTAGATTTCTCACTAGAGAATTAAATGAGTCAGATGGGTATGCAAACCAGAAGAAAGTTGATATAGATACAGGTTTAGGGGTTATCATTTTATAGAGTTTGTAAAGATATGAGATGGAATAAAATTTCCCCAGGGAGTTTTGAAAATATTGTATGAGACCTAAGCTCTGAGCTGTAGAAGAAGATGGGGAAGACTAAAAATGACCACCAAGAGAAGTACAGAGACAATAGTAGGAAAGATGTTAGAAGTCAAGTGATGAAAGTATGTTGAGAAGAATGTGACCAATTCTATTACAGGATGCTAATGTGGATCCAAGTTAACACCACATTCACAGCTCAGCAAAATTTTTAGGGATCTTAGGGGTAGTGTACAGTCAAAAAGAAATTGAAAAGACCCTGGAGAACTAAGGATAATTTTAATTACTTTTTTTAAAAAATTATTAGATATTTTCTTTATTTACATTTCAAATGTTATCTGCTTTCCTGGTTTCCCCTCCAAAATCCCCATGCCATCCTTCTTCCCTCTGCTTCTATGAGGGTGCTCCCCCACACATCCACCCACTCCTGCTTCCCCATAATGTGATAATTAGAAATGAAAACATTGGATGACTAAATATATATATAGCTTCATGGGAAATAGTTTTTAAAGGGATAAACATTAGAACATTTGTATAGTACCTAGGAGTGAGGTAGTTATTTCAAAAAGCAGAAGAGAAAGGGAACAGTGTCTGTAATGGCTTATTTGAATGCCTATCCTCTAGAAGGCTAAAGGTTGATCTTTGATAACTTTGTTGAAGGTAAATCTTTCATGAAAGATGTAGAGGTAGGTTAATAAATGTATTAAACTTTATAGGAAGTTCTATTTTCTCAGCAAAATGTAAATAGAAGGTTACTGTGCTGAGAAGTCAATGTGATGTACCCAAAACAAGGGACAAAGCCCGTAAATTTTTCTTTTTTTTTCTTTTTTTTTATTCTTTTTTTTTATTCTTTTTTTTTTGGATATTTTATTTACATTTCATATGTTATCACCTTACCCCATCCCCACCCACCCGGGAATCCCCCATCCCCTTACCCCTCCACCTTCTTCTTTGTGGATGTAACCCCCACCTACCCCCCTCCACTCCCACTTCCCCACCCTCAAAATTCCCACCCCCTGGGGCGTCCAGCCTTCATGAGGTCAAGGATCTCATCTTCCACCTGTGCCCGGCAGGGCCCTCTACTCTTACATATTCAGCTGAAGCCCTGGATCCCTCCATAAGTGCTCCCAGGCTGGTGGTTAGGACCCTGGGAGCTGTGGTTGGTTGGTATTGTTGCTCTCCTCATGGTGCCACAAACCCTTTCAGCTCCTTCAGTCCTCACTCTAACTCCTCCATTGAGAACCTCATGATCAGTTCAATGGCTAGTTGTGAGCATCTGCCTCTGAATATGTCAGACTCTTGAAGGCCTCTGAGGTGACATCCATATCAGGCCCTTATCGGCATGTACTTCCTGACTTCCACATCAGCATCTACCTTTGGTGACTGCATATGGGGTGGATACTCAGGTGGAAAGGTCTTCAAATGGCCCCTCCTTCAGTTTCTGTCCCTCACTTTGTCTCCATGTTTGCTCCCTTGAGTATTTTGTTGCTCCTTCTAAGAAGAACTGAATCACCCCCACTTGGTCTTCCTTTTTTATGAGCTTCATGTGGCCTGTGAGTTGCATCTTGGGCATTTCAAGGTTCTGGTCTAATATCCAATAATCAGTGAGTGAATACCATGTGTGTTCTTTTGTGATTGGCTTACTTCACTCAGGATGATAATTTCTAGTTCCATCCATTTACCTAGGAACCTCTCGAATTCATTGTTTTTAATAGCTGAGTAATACTCCATTGTGTAAATATACCACATTTTTTGAATCCATTCCTCAGTTGAAGGACATCTGGGTTCTTTCCAGCTCCTGGCTATTATAAATAAGGCTGCTATGAACATAGTTGAGCATATGTCCTTGTTATATGTTCGAGCATCTTCTGGGTATATGCCTAGGAGTGGTATAGCTGGATCCTCCAGTAATGCTATGTCCAATTTTCTGAGGAACCGCCAGACTGATTTCCAAAGTGGTTGCACCATCTTGCAGTCCCACCAACAATGGAGGAGTGTTCCTCTTTCTCCACACCCTCGCCAGCATCTACTATCACCTGAGTTCTTAATCTTAGCCATTCTGACTGGTGTGAGATGGAATCTCAGAGTTGTTTTGATTTGCATTTCCCTGATGACTAAGGACATTGAACATTTCTTTAGGTGCTTCTCAGCCATTCGAGTTTCTTCCATTGAAAATTCTTTGTTAAGCTCTATACCCCATTTTTTAATAAGGTAATTTGGTTGTCTGGTGTCTACTTTCTTGAGTTCTTTGTATATATTGGATATTAGCCCTTTATCAGATGTAGGATTGGTAAAGATCTTTTCCCAATTTGTTGGTTGTCGTTTTGTCCTAATGACAGTGTCCTTTGCCTTACAGAAAGTTTGCAATTTTATGAAGTCCCATTTGTCAATTCTTGATCTTAGAGCATATGCCATTGGTGTTCTGTTCAGGAACTTTTCCCCTGTGCCCAAGTATTCGAGGGTCTTCCCTACCTTCTCTTCTATTAGTTTCAGTGTATCTGGTTTTATGTAGAGGTCCTTTATCCACTTAGACTTGAGCTTTGTACAAGAAGATAAGAATGGATCAATTTTCATTCTTCTACATGTTGTCCTCCAGTTGAACCAGCACCATTTGTTGAAAATGCTGTCCTTTTTCCACTGGACAGTTTTAGCTCCTTTGTCAAAGATCAAGTGACCATAGGAGTGTGTGTTCATTTCTGGGTCTTCAATTCTATTCCATTGATCTTCCTGCCTGTCTCTGTACCAATACCAGGTAGTTTTTATCACTATTGCTCTGTAGTACAGCTTGAGGTACAGCTTGATTCCTCCAGAGGTTCTTTTATTGTTGAGAATAGTTTTCGCTATCCTGGGTTTTTTGTTATTCCCTATGAATTTGAGAATTTCCTTTTCTAACTCTGTGAAGAATTGAGTTGGGATTTTAATGGGGATTGCATTGAATCTGTAGATTGCTTTTGGCAAGATGGCCGTTTAATTACATTAATCCTGCCAATCCATGAGCATGGGAGATCTTTCCATCTTCTGAGATCTTCTTCAATTTCTTTCTTCAGAGACTTGAAGTTCTTGTCATACAGGTCTTTCACTTGCTTGGTTAGATTCAAACCAAGGTTTTTATATTATTTGCAACTATTGTGAAGGGTGTCATTTCCCTAATTTCTTTTTCAGTCTGTTTATCTTTCATGTAGAGGAAGGCTACTGATTTGTTTGAGTTGATTTTATAACCAGCCAATTTGCTGAAGTTGTTTATCAGGTTTAGGAGTTCTCTGGTGGAAGTTTGGGGGTCACTTAAGTATACTATCATATCATCTGCAAATAGCGATATTTTGACTTCTTCCTTTCCTATTTGTATCCCTTTGACTTCTTTTTGCTGTCTAATTGCTCTGGCTAAGACTTCCAGTACTATATTGAATAGGTAGGGGGAGAGTGGGCAACCTTGTCTAGTCCTTAATCTTAGTGGGATTGCTTCAAGTTTCTCTCCATTTAGCTTGATGTTGGCTACTGGTTTGCTGTAAATTGCTTTTACTATGTTTAGGTAGGGGCCTTGAATTCCTGATCTTTCCAAGACTTTTATCATGAAGGGATGTTGAATTTTATCAAATGCTTTCTCAGCATCTAGTGAGATGATCATGTGTTTTTTTTCTTTGAGTTTGTTTATATAGTGGATTACATTGATGGATTTCCGAATTTTGAACCATCCCTGCATTCCTGGGATAAAACCTACTTGATCATGATGGATGATTGTTTTGATGTGTTCTTGGATTCGGTTTGCTAGAATTTTATTGAGTATTTTTGCATCGATGTTCATAAGGGAGATTGGTCTGAAGTTCTCTTTCTTTGTTGGGTCTTTGTGAGGTTTGGGTATGAGTGTAATTGTAGCTTCATAGAACGAATTGGGTAGTGTTCCTTCTGTTTCTATTTTGTGGAATAGTTTGAAGAGAATTGGTATTAGGTCTTCCTTGAAGGTCTGATAAAATTCAGCACTAAAACCATCTGGTCCTGGGCTTTTTTTAGTGGGGAGACTTTTAATGACTGCTGCTATTTCCCTAGGAGTTATGGGACTATTTATATGGTTTATCTGCTCCTGGTTTAACTTTGGGACCTGGTATCTGTCTAGGAAATTGTCCATTTCTTCCAGGTTTTCCAGTTTTGTTGAGTATAGGCCTTTGTAGTAGGATCTGATGATTTTTTTGAATTTCTTCAGTTTCTGTTGTTATGTCTCCCTTTTCAGTTCTGATTTTGTTAATTTGGATACTGTCTCTGTGCCCTCTGGTTAATCTGGCTAACGGTTTATCTATCTTATTGATTTTCTCAAAGAACCAACTCCTGGTTTTATTGATATTTTGTATTGTTCTTTCTGTTTCTATTTGGTTGATTTCAGCCCTGAGTTTGGTTATTTCCTGCCTTCTACTCCTCCTGGGTGAGTTTGCTTCCTTTTGTTCTAGAGCTTTTAGTTGTGCAGTCAACTTGTTAGTGTGTGTTCTTTCCAGTTTCTTTTTGTAGGCACTTAGAGCTATGAGTTTTCCTCTTAGCACTGGCTTCATGGAGTCCCACAAGTTTTGGTATGATGTGTCCTCATTTTCATTGAATTCTAAAAAGTTTTTAATTTCTTTCTTTATTTCTTCCTTGACCAAGTCAGCATTGAGTAGAGAGTTGTTCAGTTTCCATGTGCATGTGGGTTTTCCATTGGTTTTGTCATTATTAAAGACCAGTCTTATTCCGTGGTGATCTGATAAGATGCAAGGGATTATTTCAATCTTTTTGTATCTGTAGAGGCCTGCTTTGTGACCAATTATATGGTCTATTTTGGAGAAGGTACCATGAGGTGCTGAGAAAAAGGTATATTCTTTTGTTTTAGGATGAAATGTTCTATAGATGTCTGTTAAGTCCATTTGGTTCATAACTTCTGTTAATGTCAAAGTGTCTCGGTTTAGTTTCTGTTTCCATGATCTGTCCAATGCTGACAGTGGGGTGTTGAAATCCCCCACTATTATTGTGTGAGGTGTAATGTGTGTTTTGAGCTTTAGTAAAGTTTCTTTTATGTATGTAGGTGCCCTTGCATTTGGAGCATAGATGTTCAGAATTGAGAGTTCACCTTGGTAGATTTTTCCTTTGATGAGTATGAAGTGTCCTTCTTTATCTTTTTTGATTAATTTTGGATGAAAGTCGATTTTATTTGATATTAGAATGGCTACTCCAGCTTGTTTCTTGGGACCATTGGCTTGAAAAATTGTTTTCCACCCTTTTATTCTGAGGTAGTGTCTGTCTTTGTCACTGGGGTGCGTTTCTTGTATGCAGCAAAATTCTGGGTCTTGTTTGTGTATCCAGTCTGATAGTCTGCGTCTTTTTATTGGGGAATTGAGACCATTGATGTTAAGAGATATTAAG
>NW_021621323.1:1120065-1133957 GCF_004785775.1 Grammomys surdaster
CTGCTCTGAGTGCAGTGGCTCCTGGATGACTCAGGATTCAGTTTCTCAACAGGACGGGAGCAGACCGACTCTGTGTCTGCTACAGCCCAGAGGACCAGGCAGGGGCAGAAGGGCGGTACCTTAATTTTAGAATCTAAATTTTCTACACCTCAGGTATGAGAATCCATTTGAAATCAGTTGAATCTTTGTACACGGAAAAGAGTCATGCCTATTGTTTATCTAGTTGGTTATGCAAGAACTATCTTGCTTATCTCTTTTTAAACATATTTTATTCTTTTATTTTATGTTGGGGGGAGTCACTTGTCCCATGATGCAAGTCCAAAGACCATCTGTGAGTTTTATTTTTCACTTTCCCTAGTGTGGGTATTGAGAATTGCAAGCCGAGTTTGAGACTGTGCCAAGTTCTTACAGGTTAAGCCATCTAATTGATCATTACTAATCCTATAAATATATTTAACTTTGGTATGATCTCTTTATCACTATCATATCTTAGTACTTATAGTAAACATTCTGATTTTTGCAATGTTTTTTTTGTGATAGTTATAGTGTATTATAGTACTCAATAAAAGTTAATTGATTTAATAATTATTTACTAAATTTCTACTATATTCCATGTACTATGTTGTCCTAGGTGATAATAAAACAAACCAAATGCTTTATTTCACAGATTTTAGTTTCAGCAAAGGGAGATTAAAAATTTGATAAAATGTGAATGTATTACATGTAAAATGGTCTTCAGTAGAAAGAAGAACAGGTGGGGTAAAATATAAGAGAAAACTGGGGTGAAATATGGCAGCATTACAATTTTGAATAGGTCATTCAGGACAAGTCTACTGAAAAAAATAACATTTTAAAATAAAACTGCGTATAGTCTTATTATCCTTGGTGAACTTCTGAAGTTGTGACTCTAGAAAGCACTGTGATTAATATTTTAAAATAACTGTATATAGTTACCTGGGTATTAAAAAGGGTACTATCTGCTCTATAAGGCATGCATGAGAGCAGAAAAAATGTGTAATCACAGGCTCATTTGCTGTAATGACAAATCCAGCAGTGGAAACAAAGCACCAAGTGATTAACGAGTTGCCTGTGATACAATGTCAAAACAGAAGTCCAGATGCATACGCTACCACTTCCACCAATTTGGTAAAATGATATAAACCAACCAAGCAGCTGCATGTTCTCCTGTAAAACTGAGATTTTGTTGAAACCCATACTATAAGTGAGACTTAAGTTTATAGGAAGGGAGAAAAGATGAGAATTTAGATGACTTCAAACATCTAGAGACAGCTATATTTAAGAACAGAGAGGCAGCGTGTTTACATTGTCTATAGTGTATCAGTACACAGTACAGTGTGATCAGGACACAGAACACAGTCACTCAATGGCCAGAGTTCAAGATTGAAACAAGAATGAAGATTACATGACTCAAGCTGGCTAATAAGAGAGGAGAAGGGGATTTCATTGGGGGAAAAATGGGATGGCTGGATGTTTTCTTTAGACAGCAGTTTCTAAAATTTCAGGATCTGTTGTCTCTTTTTGTAACCACTGGGTATCTAATGTAGGGGGCAGGTGCTTTCCTTCTGCAGGCCTCTTAGAATTTTAATCTCAGGTTTGGGGTCTTGTCTTGGGTGGAGGTAGCTTTTAGAATCTGCATCTATGCCTATAAATAATTACAAAAATGAAGTATGAAAGTACAGAGACAATGTCATAAACTGAAAATTTGAAGTATCCCTTCATCAAGCAAGGCTGCTAATGTCATTTTGTCACTAGAATATATTCATTTTTTTCTCTTAATGTTGCATTAGTAATTAACCCTATATTTCAAACTTTTCATCATTATTATATCTGTTGTATACTTCTAAGCAGTGAACTTTGGTGTTAGTAGAAATTATTTTGAGGGTGTGATGGTAAACTTGATTAGTATTTGTGTTCTGTCTAATCTACAATTTTAATTTTCTAATTCTTTCTCTCTTTCTAGGGAACACAAAAATATTAAACGTAGATCTATTATTAACCCTGCAATGGCCTTTAAGTAGTCAAGTGAAAGGAAGTCACAAGTTTCTTACTTTAAATCAAAAGACCTCAACCCTATATAAAGAACTACAGGCAACTGAATATACTTGGGAGCTGAAGAGTTGGTCTTCCCTACGGATGACTACATAATGTTTGGTATTGCCAAACATGCATACAAGTTACATTATATGATCTCAAAATGTTATATTTGGGAATATATGTGCATATACAGATACATATATTTATGTAATATGAATGAGAAAAATGCCATGAATTTGAAGGTCAATGAGAGAGGATATGGAAGTACAGGAGGCAGTAAAGAGAAGGAATAAATGTTATATTTAAAATACAATCTTAAAAATAAACAACAATAACAAAAATACAGTCAATATTAAGCATAGTAAGAAAGACATGTTAGAAATCCAATCTGTGATGAACAATCAACGGTTGAGGATCTAAAGGAAAAACTCTTGAGGGAAATCAAAAGTTATTCTCTATGTAATATAAGAACAGGGAACAGAAATAGTATTGTTAGTAATAAGAGTTTATTAGCAACATGGATAAAAGATAAAACTGGTTAGAGCATTACCTTAAGCCAAAATCTAATATAAGGGAATCTCAATTTTCTTCAATTTTGAAGGCTGTTAAAGGTAGTTGTGGTGGCTTATAAAAGCAAATGTCACTTTTTTCAACTGAAGTGATCAGATGAGAAGCCATACCCAAGGTTTATAAATACAAAGCTTGGGCTGACCCAGAGCATTCCCTTCTCTGTACTACCTATCACTAGGTCAAGGCCTGGAAGCTTCTAGCCTCTTTACAATCTAAGCTTCTGCAAACCTAGACACTGAAGGCTTCAACTTCCCAGGCTCAATCATCTAAACTAGGACTAGAATGTTTCAGCTTCTGAGAGTTTCTGCTAAGTAAACTCATTCTTTCTAGCCATTTCTGAAGTCTGTCTGTCTGGTTCAACTCAGTAGTTTGGCTCAAACTCCTCTCCAAGTTGACTGATTCAAATTGACTTCTCTCAACTTCTGACTTTATTATTCTGCTTGGAAACAGTGCCTCTGAACTGCTCCTAACTCAATTGTTCTGCTCTGAGCTGAAATGAACTGGATTGATTTGAATTGAGCACAACCAAATTCTTACTCTCTTCCACCCTGCTCTTTAAGTAGCTTCTCTTTTCTGTCTGTTCTCCTGAGAGTTGGACTTGTAATATCTCTGACTCATCCTGTCAAATCCTTCTCTGATTCATCACTTTGTCTGCCAGTCAATTAGATATCATAGCCTTGGAAGGTGTGTATTAACGGCATATTCCATCCAGAGGGATTAAAGATATGTACTAAGGGCATATCTGTACTCCAGTCAGAGTGGCAAAGGTATGTATTCCAGCAAGGGGAATTAAAGGTGCATAGAATTTTATTTTTTATTGGATATTTTATTTATTTACATTTCAGATGTCATCCCCTCTCCCCATTTCCTCTCTGTAGAACCCCCATCTCACCCCCTCCTCCTTTTTGCTTTTATACCATTTTAATTACATGCAAGTATTAAGGTCAGTACTAGGTTGAGGGACTAGCAATACAATAGATGCAAATAGTCAAGGAACAAGCAAGACAATAAACAAATATTCAAAGAACAAACAAGGCAATAAAATTCTGTGAACACTCCCATGATCACTGTTTCTAAGGGCTTATCAGGATGATCAAAGTATCTGAGTCAACTTCCCTGTCTTAGCCCAAAGTGATTTTCATGTCTGAAGCTTACTTCCTTGTTCTAGCCTAAAATTTAGATTCCTGTCTGAACTTCTTTGTTCTAGCCTAATATTTAGATTCCTGCTTGAAATTACTTCTTTGTTGTAGCCTAATGTCAGATTCCTGACTGAAGCCTACTTCCTTGTCTTTGACCAATGTCATATTCCTGCCAAGCAGCCCTTTTTCTTGTCCCTGGCCCATGTCAGATTCTTGCCAAGCAGCCCCAAAGGCTCTCCACCTCTACCCTTTTTTTCTCAGACAGAGTTATTAAATTAACAGGCTGGCAAGCCAAGGACAGGCAAGATTCTGCACAGAGCCTTACCAGCCTAAGACATAAGTGTATTGCTTTTGATAATGCATATTCCATGATGGGTAAGAAAAGCATTCTTGTCAGAATGACCTAAAACAGGCTCAGTCTTGTTAATGGAATTTTTGCATCCCACTCATATTATAACTTTGGATGTGATCTCTTGTTAGAGTGGCCATGTGGCAGGATTAAAGCAATTAGTCATCAGATTCAGGAAGATTGCTTCCAGTTATAGGTAACATTCTATATAGTAAAATTGTATCTCAAAATAAAAAAAAGGAGGAAGGATGGTGGTAGGGTAGAAAAGTATGAGAGAAAAATGAAGGAAGGAATGGGAATGAACAGAGAGACATGGATAGAGACAGAAAGACATGTACACACATACATGCACACACACAGAGGGGTTAGGGAGAGATAGCTAGAAAGAGAGAGAAAGACAGAGAGACACAGACAGAGACAGGGAGACAGAGAGAGAAAGAGAAAGAGAGACTGTCACATAAAACTTAAGCAGAAAAGCTACTTTAGAACATAACGTATGAAGTGCTACAGTGAGCAATCAATTTTGAAGTCTTATTACATAAGGAATAATTTTGTAAGGATATAGATTCTGTAAATAGTGACTTATCTGAAGTATCTGAGCAAAGAAAACTGAAATTAAAAGTCTTCAAGAAAGTTTACAGAATTCTTGAAGTCCTGTTAGATATTGTTGAGCCATAGGAGTTGTTCAAATGTCAGTATTGACAGACCTTGAGAAGAAGATTACTCTAACCATGTGGATTACTGTGAGTGGTTCAAGCATCAGTGGACGATATATTGTGTGTAGAATCCATTAGAGAACTGGAATTAGACAGGAAATATGAATATATTACTAAATCCTAGAGAACTTATGATAAAACTTGAAAGGATGGAGAGTTGCTTCTTATGTATTAATCAAAAAAATATTTTCTTGAGGTGATGAAAAAGTCCAGATCATTGAGGAAATAAAATGGAAGATTAAGAAAAAGTGAGTAGCAATAGGAATTGAAAATATTCTATGGTTAGGGTGTTATCAAACAGCCTTATATACTATAGAGAAATAGACCATAGAAAGAAGACTTTATTGACCAAATAAACGGTATTTTGGTTCCATTTTAAGAAATGTGAAATCCTACAACTTTGTATACATACCACCAAGAAGTGTAAGCAGCTATCAACATTGAGAATACAGGTTTTATTCATTAATTGAATGGTTTTGACTCTTTGAAGACTCATGTGGCTGTCAACATTAATTGAGCTATCCAGAACTATTTTGAAAGGTTTGTGTGTATATGTGTGTACATGCACATATGTGCATTCATTTTTATACCATTCATACCATGTCTGTGTGTGTGCCTGCAGTGGCTAGAATAGGGAATTGGATCCCTTGTATCTGTAATTACAGAGAGTTGAGATCTATTAGATAGGGTTTCTGGAAACCTAGTCCTAAACTTTGGAAGAGCATCAAAGGCTCTTAACTTCTAGAGCAACTCTCCAGCTCAGTGCAGCATTTAATTTTTTTCTGTCCAGAAGAAATGCTATCAAGGCCTTAAATTAGCACAATATAGTAAAAGCAACTTTCCTGTTCAATGGACAAGAGAAGACAAGTTTCTTTATTTCACTTGTTTTACTGCAGTATTTGCCTTATTGTTGTAGTCAACAAACCAACTTATACTATATTCAAGGTAAGCCTGGACGTTTTTTTTTTTTCTGATGGGACACTTAGTTTTACAATTGGAGAGACGGCTCAATGGTTATGTAACATGTACTGACCTTGAATAAGACCTCTACTAAGTTCCTGGCACCCAGGTTGCATGTTTCACAACTGCCTCAACTCCACCTGGAGCCATTTTTCCAGAATTGTTTTCCAGTTTAACTTACTGTAGTTAGTCAAATATGTATGTGTATATACATGTGTATATGTACACACATAATTATAAACCTTGACTAAGATTTTTATATTTATGCTTATCTTTTGCATTGTCTGAGTTGTGGCAAAAATTTGAGGATATTAGGAACTATGGCTCATAAAGGGGAACAACTGTAAAACACTGCAGATTAAAACAGTAAATCTTTACTCAGTAAACATAATTTTCTATGAATAAAACCAAATGTTGATATAAATCCATAGTTATTATTGTTAACATCAGTGTTTCCCAGACAGAATGAAAGAGTGTTATTTCACAAAATGAAGGATTCTATTTCCTTGTGTTATGTTAAGGTTTTAATTTGGCCATCACTACAAGGCTGCTCTTGTATCAAAGTATCAGTTTGGATGTACATGTTGGATCGGGATGTACCCTTGAAGCTTGTTTTAGTTATGATAGATTGTTATGCTTTAGTCTTTGTGGAAATGATTGTCATAAAAGACATCATTCATTTACTAGTATGAAAGATGTGATAAAAAACTAATGTGTTGTTCATACTATGAGTATCAGTGTAGTTGCCTAGCCTGAAGCATGACTAGGGAGACCTATTGCATTACTTTTATTTCTTCTTTGATTGGATATTTTCTTATCTTTCAGCTTGTTTAAATTATGTGCCATGTTAAAATTGCACAGAAAGTCACACTTCTTATTAAATTCCTGTGACTAGCGCATTCTAAAATGGCCAACCTGATGCAATGAATCCAGTGAAATTGCTTTGGGTGTATCTCAGCTTTTGCCTCAGAAATATTGAAATGTGTATCCAAGGCAAAAGTTGTCTTTCAAAACAAGAGAAGCTGTTCCTGTTCATATAATCCATCAGCTTTTGAAGAGGAAGAAGTCTTTCATTTGAAAACAAAGGTCATATTAGAAATAAAACAATAGATGCATGACTAACAGCATCCTCTCATTCCTGAGGAAGCCCTCATTTAAATTTCAAATCAATAACGAACTCATCTAAAACACCTTTTGAACAAGGAAAAAAACTCTATTTCTACAGAGACAGTTGTGAAATGAAACATAAGCTAAATATCATCTTTTTTTCAGGCTTTGCTTATTATAAAAGGTTCAGCAGGTCTTGGAGAGGTACAGTTTAACTAATAAATAATATTTATTTCATTTACTTATTATTTTTTATTCATTATGTATGGGTCCAAATTAGAAATCATTGACCTCAACTATAATAACAATATAGGACCAGTTAGATACGTAAAATCACTTGTGTCAGAAGACTAAAGTCTAGAATTAGATTCCTGGATTACATACGAGGTAGAAAGAACATATTCCTGAAAGTTGTCCTCTGATAACCACATATGTCCCTGCACTCACATCTACAAACATACATCACACATACACATATATCCAGTGATAGATCACATAAAAATTTAAAAAGTAAGTATGTACAAACAAAACAAAATATTGAAATACTTTAGGGATGATTTAAGAAAGATTTAATGTAAATTACTAGCAAAGATAGGTCAAAAGTTATATTTCAAGGATTGGGCTAGGATCAAAACTCTTTTAAATTTCTATATCCAGTCTATTTATGCACAAGTTCTGATAGCCATCTTTGATTTCTGATATATTTTATACAACTGGTTTGGGAAAATACTTGTATAAAATACATTATACAAACTGAAGTTAGTAGATCACCTGGGAAATAAAAAGAGGCATGCTATTGGAAATGGAGGTTATTGAAATTTTCAGTCTGAAAGTGACTTTGAATTAAGCTCTGCAGACAAAACTTGTCATTGATAGAGACTGCCTTAGTTAAGGTCTTACTTCTGTTAACAGACACAATGACCAAGGCAACTCTAAGTTGACAGCATTTAATTGGGACTAGCTTATTACCATCAAGTTGGGAGCATGGCAGAGTCCAGGCAGGCATGGTGCAGGAGAAGCTGTGAGTTCTACACCTTCATCTGAAGACTGCTCGGAGAAGATTGGCTTTCACAAAGTTAGAACAAGGGTATTAAAGCCCACACCCACAGTAGCATACCTAATGCAACAAGGCCACATCTATTCCTACAAGACTACACCTCCTAATTTAGTGTCACTCCCTGGGGCAAGCATATACAAACCATCACAGAAGACTTACAAAGAAAAGTACTCCTTTGGCAAACTTCTGAATTACTGTTGCTAGTAATTTTATGAATTGGTT
This sequence comes from Grammomys surdaster, assembly GCF_004785775.1. Lineage (NCBI taxonomy): Eukaryota > Metazoa > Chordata > Mammalia > Rodentia > Muridae > Grammomys > Grammomys surdaster. The sequence goes on from NW_021621323.1 coordinate 1,128,241, forward strand.
CATCCATTCTATTTTGTATGGTCATTGAATATTTGGCACTATGTGTGCATGGCCATCTTAGAGAGCCTTTGAAGACATCATAACTCTGTAGTATGAGTAAAATTATATCTTTAGGTTACATTAGATCGGCATCTCACATTCTAATCACAAGGATAATATACTTCTGTAGAGTAGTCAAGCATGACTTATTGGAGTTGTTTTGAAGGCAGACAATGACAGATAAAATCTGATTTCTGTATACAGGTTCTGGACCAGGATCAGGTGAGAAACACACACACACACACACACAAATACACACACACACACAAACACACACAAACACACACACACACAAACACAGACACACACAATTTTGAATTTGTACAATGTCTAGGAGGCTTGTAATGAAGGTACGTGATCTTCATTTTCAACCACAAATTAAAGGTATTTTTTCCTACCATTACAGGAACAAAAAGTAAAAGCATAGGAGAGTTCAAATAGCCTTAATTTAAGTCTTTCTTCCTATAAGAAAGGGAAACAGAAGGGAAGACATATGCTCACTCCTCCCTTTGCTTCTGGCTAGAGAGACACCTGAGATAGAGTCAGAAGGCAGGTAGAGAAGCTAAAGTTGAGAGTCATCTCAGAAAATATTTTATATGCAGGTTGACCAGTTCCACCCTAGAAATACCTAGATTATGACATACAGAGACCAAATAACACAGGGGACTATATAGATAAGACAGCAGTCAAATTGTTTTAATTAATATTCATTAAATAGTTGCTACATGCACATGACAATGCTTTATACAGGTATTGACAATGAGGTACAGCTCAGTAAACACTTGATGAACTAATGAAAGGGTGAGTATCAGTTCTCCACTGTGACAAGAAGCAGCACTAGGAACAAGGAGGGGGAATATTCTTTTAATTTTTTATTATTTCCTTTGTGTTAGGTATCTTTGAATAAGCCTGATTTTTTTCCTTGCTCTTTTTACTAGCACCTGCTGTTACTTACCTGAAGAACGTTGCTATTTGTCTCAACTGGGTCATTTGGATGTAGCACACATGACAAGACAGATGCTGGGAAAGATCTTGATGCATCCACCTTGTTCTGTCTCATGAACTGCTGCAACTACCCTGAGGACATTCTTGGTGCAGCTTGCTGGAGTTTGGGAGATAAGTAGCAGAGCAAATCACTCTAGTTGTGTCGTCTGAGCCCTGCCTAGACAAGTTCACTCCCAGACAAGTGCAGGCAAGTTCAACAGTTCCATTTAGAAGGCATCCCAGGAGCTGGGACAGTGAAACCACATTATTATTGTTATTATTATTATTATTGTGAAGTTTTGTTATCTTATTTTCCCCATTGCACCCTTGCATCAACAGATAAATGCAATTGCCTCATTCCACTACTCTGCCTCTATCTCTTTTCCCTTGAATGATTTTCTCTCTTCCTTTCAAGATAAATCAAAATTTATTTATAACTTGCTGTGTGTCAGGCATTATACAAAGAGATGGCAGTGCAAGGGTCATAAGATACTGACACAATCACTTTATCCCTACGTAAGTTAAACTTCATTACAATCCATGATCTCTCTGACTATCAAAATCATTAGTCTATAGAACTAAGTGATCATCTGAAGCCAAGAGTACTTTGCTTAATTGTTGAATCCAAAGCCTCTGAGCATCTAACTAAAGGTAAATAATAGACAGTGCTTAGTCATTACTTCCATTGTTATCTCTGGCCTTATGTCTTTGAGCCTGGGCATGGAGCCATGTGGTAATCCATAGGTTGTTTGCATCTGAAATGCCAGCAACAAAACATATAAAAGATACTTTACTTATTGGAAGTGACAAGCACGTAATGTATGTTGTTATGACGCTTCCTAACAAGTAATGACACAAACATCAATAATAAATTTCAATTTTATTGCCCTTATAGCAAAATGCTAAGAAACATCTAAGCTTCATATTTTAATTTAAGAGTTTTATTTTTCTTAATAATTACAGGCACATGTAAAAATAAATATAATAAAATCATAATCAACTTCTGGTAAATTTCTGTAATTTGTACTGTAGCCACCTCCTAAATTTAATTTTATAGCAAATCCTAACTATGAAATCATTTGTTCTAGAAATATTCAGTACATCCATCTTTAAGCTTTCAATATATATGTAGGTATGTATCTATAATCTATTTCTCATTGAGCTGAATTTTATCTGTTTATGTAAAATTAAAATTAATTTTTAGGAAGGCAGGTGTGATTTGATTACTATTCTATCCAGCAGCTCTGAGGGTTTGCTATTTGGCCTTAGCAAGCAAAATATCTTGTAGGTAGAACTAAGACACAAATTCTGTTCCCAGCTCTACTCTGGGACTCCAAACAATTGTGTTCTAAACTTGCTGAGTACAACATGACCTTTAGGAGACATTTCTCAAGGTATATTTGGCTGTACTAAAACATAGTTGGGACAGGAAGAAAAGATTCATACATAATTCTTACTTTCCATATCAGTCAGTGTTTAAAACAATGAATAATAAGTTATCAATTACATATTCCAAAGGTAAATGATGTTTTCTCTTTTTTATTGGATATTTTATTTATTTACAATATAGACATCATCCTCTTTCCCCATTTCCCCCACCTAGAATCCCCTATCCCAGCTCCCCTCCTCCTTTATGCTTTTATACCATTTTGATTACATGCAAGTATTAAGGTCAGTTCTAGGTTGGGGGTCTAGCAATACAATAGATGCAAAATAGTCAAGGAACAAGCAATACAATAAGTACAAATAGTCAAAGAAAAAACAAGGCATTAAATCCAGTTACATGAATTCTTTTGCTTTTTAAAGAAATATTAAAGGTCCAGATAGTAACAGTTTATATACTTAATCTCATTGCCTGTTGATTCTTTCAATTAACTCCAGTAATCTTTACTACGCACGTTTGCTTCTGGTTGACAGTGCACCTCAGATTCATCTCAAAAATTTTCTTGCACAGACACAAAATAAGTTTCAAAGAAGCCCTTGAGTTTTTCAAAAAAAGACTAGAGTGTTAATTTTTGTGGGCTCAGGCAAGTTGGTTGATTTGTAACTGTAGGGTTTTCAGTGAAAGATGTAAGGTATGTGTGCATGCAAAATGCTTAATGAATCCATATAGATTCTTGAATTTGCACACAGAACTCACTGAATTGGAATTTATATTTGGTGCTTCCATGTTTGAATCTCTTGTCATTCATTGCTGAAAATTCAGGCTCTCAATGACAACAAATGATTATTCATTTGCTTTATTACAAAGAAAATACACATAGGACTACTGAAGAGCAATTCTACTATAAACCCACCTCAATACACACAAAGCTTTTGAAACATTCTTGTGAATTTGTTTTGGGCTGAGAGCACATAGATAGGAATATATATATATATATATATATATATATATATATATATATATATATATATAATTTTTTATTTAGTTACTGGAACCAGTTATGAGCTACTCTAGCTCATAGCTAATTGGAATGTGTAAAAACAAAAACAAAACTCTTCCATAACAACAGGGGGACTGGAGCCATTACAAAGTCCCCTTTAATTACTGGAGGTCCCCTTTAATTACTATCCCAGCCTTCGCAAGATTAGAAGCATCACAGCCCTTCTATACTTAGAGAAGGGAGGAGATGTTGGGGCAGCCCTGATTATACACTGAAGGCCTAAAATCAGCCATAGGCCTAAAATCAGCAATAGGCCTGTTATACATGTATACCAACACCAAGTCTTGGGTCTCTGTGGAAAAACATTGAAACATAGCTATAAACTATTGTAAACAGGCAGCTTTTGTGGAAATTTACCAGCCTGAGTAGTCATAGACCTTGTAAATATGTAGCCTTGGCAAATAATACCAACTTAGGTAAGGACAAGTGGATCATAGGCAAAGCGACCGGTCCCATGAACCTTCACCCAGCAGATACCCTGTTCTGAAAGATATCTGTACTCCCCCTGAACACACATGCTCCAGTGTCATCCTCTTCCCCACGTCCTGCCTTTTTGTGTTTATAACCCCTGTGTGAATAAGTAAAAATTATGATTTGATTTAAAAAAATAAATTAAAAATAAAATAACAATAAAAAAAAGAAAACAAAAAAGAAGATAATCTAAAGGAAAAAAGAAATAAAGAAGGAAAGAAAGAGAGAAAGAGAGAGAGAGAAAGAGAGAGAGAGAGAGAGAGAGAGAGAGAGAGAGAGAGAGAGAGAGAAAGAAACAGTGATCAGGGAAGTGTTCAGGGAACTTTGTTTATTGCCTTGCTTGCTCTTTGACTATCTGTGTTTATTGTCTTGCTTGTTCTTTGGTTATTTGCATCTATTGTATTGCTAGTTCCTGAACCTAGAACTGACCTTAATACTTGCATATATTTAAAATGGTATAAAAGCAAAAAGAATGAGAGGGGGATGGGATAGGGGGTTTCTTGTGCGGGGTGAATGGGGGAAAGGGGATGACATCTGAAATATAAATCAATAAAATATCCAATAAAAAATACTTCCATTATAAAATTTTCTATTCTAATTTTTATCATTAGATTATTTTCATTAAAATCAATCCATAGACATATACCTACAATTTAAAGTACTTGAATTGTATGAAATGATTATCAGGAGAGATAAATATTTGAGGTTGTACAATATTTCATTTTAATTACATGACCTCAAATATTTATCTGTCCCAGTATTCACAGCCTTTTACGACATGACCAGTTACATACCACAGATGCTATGATTTGTAATTTCTGAGTGTTGGTCACAACGGACATTCAGCTCTTGTCCTTCCTATTGCCCAATGAAAAAACATCCTCCAAGTGAGATGGATTTGCCAATACCTCATGAAAGTGTTTTTATCGTCTAAATCTACTCAAAAAATAAATCAAACATTTATGCTGCATATAAAACTGTACTCACACATATGTGCCTGCCTAACCTTTCATCTCTCTCTATTATTAACTAATGAAATAATAGAGCATAAATTGTGTTGAAGACAATTTGCTTTTATATCTAATTTTTTTGTTGTTGTTGAAAACAAACTGTTTGAAACTAGTTGATGGAGCATGTACCATGTATCCAAAAACCTGATAAACGTATCTGTGTTGACCATTTGTCATGGTCAAATTTTACCATTTGTCCTCTGTGAATACGTGGGTGAATTTTTAGAATTTGTCCTCACACTTATTACCCAAAGATTTTGGAGCTAGAAATTCACAAACATTGCACTTATTTTGGATCACCAAGCAATCATCTTTCTTCTTTGTTGGTGTTCGCACTTCCTTCCTTCAAGTAGGCTAAGAGCTGATGTTACATATCGTTTCAGAGGGATTAGCAGCAAGATATTTGTTTTGAGATCCACTGACTTTCCGTTATCATCTATGGAACTACAGACAAGTTTACTGTAGAACTATCACACAAGATAAGATCAATTCTTTGAACAAGTGAGGAGGGGAGCATCCGCTATTAACAAAGGCTCTGAAACCCAGGGGTGATGTGAACATTTCATTCATTTGTTCTCAGTTTAAGCCTCAGTGTCCTGGCCAAGCACAGTTAGTAAATACGTAAGAAAAACTACACCACACTCCTCCTCCTCCTTCTCCTTTCTCCTCCTCCTTCTTCTCTTTCTCTTCTTCCTCCTCCTGTTCCTCCTCTTCCCCTCCCTTCCCTTCTTCTTCTTCTTCTTCTTCTTCTTCTTCTTCTTCTTCTTCT